>NC_088686.1:94377500-94615000 GCF_028017835.1 Emys orbicularis | reverse complement strand
CAGTTGAACTTTTTACAAAAAATCTTACTTGTACAGAACATTTTGGGGTAATCTGTTATCCAAGTACTGTAGTTTCATTTTAGTTAAAATTTACTTGCAGAAATAACGGGTACAAGTATGATCTCCCAATACATAAGAATATCTATTTTATTAAAATTTGGTTCTTTTGTTGATGGCTTCATATATAGTACCCTTTAATATAAGCTTGCAGTTTTTTGCTCTTTATTCTCCATTACTAAATACCTACCATCATTCCTGCTTCAGTTCTTATTCTATTTTTGTGATTTATTTTTGTTTGGAAAGTGTCTAGAACTGGATTCTAGGAATGGACTGTGCCTTTGGACTGTGCAATATCCATGCGTTTCCTTTAGGTATACAAAACTGGACCTTGACCCAGAGTGTTATGTTTCTTCTCACTTAAATAAGGAATTGTGACGAAGAGAAGAGCCTGACTAACACCACAACAGCTAATTTCCCCCTACCATAATGAATGCCTTACTTGACATACATGACCAATGCTACATGTCAGACCATACTGAATTCTAAGGTTTGCTCAATAGTTTATTTTACATTTACTACTTCTCATTTTTCTATTTGACAGCTGACCTTTGCTGTACTTATTCTCTGATTATAAAGATCACAGTTTCCTCTGAGACTGATGCCAACTGTAAATCAGCCGGTAGGTGTCACAGAGCAGAGGGTCATTATCCTCCTCAAGGGAGGAAGCTCCCTTTGTGGAATAATTCCTAATTTCTTGGAAGAAGAATCATTTCTGGGGCTCTATGTGGATCTTGTTAGCAGGGACAAGAGGAAGTGGAATAGGGGACCAGACATTCAGTGGAATCATCTTTTGCTGAGGTAGCAGGCATTGCTGCAGATACCTCATTAGTAGTTAATGATGACTGAAGCACCGATTACTTATACTGGGCTCATCAGAAGATGCTAATGCACAGTCACAAGGGGAGTCAGCCAATGGCAACATGACCCCTAAAGGGGCTCTGTTACTAGTGGGGAATGGAGTGGGGTGATTTTCAGTAAGATAAGGGCTTTTCTGTCTTGAAGGGCCATAAGATTTGTGGAGCTTAAAGGCTCCTTTCGCCCTCTGAAAACATCTCCATTTCAGGGCATGACTACTTGGAAACTCTTTAAGATTGGTGTTACGGAGTTTCGTATCAATTCTGGCTTCTCCCCCATCTACTCTTCATGTGGGTATCTTCACAGGAAGGGATAATCTAGCATTAAACTATTAACCAGCTTAATCAGTGAGTAGTGCTTGCTGGCAAACTACTCAACATACACTGGCAAGCATAATTTCTAATAGCAAGTTGCTTGATCTAATAGCAAGTTGATAGGCAGAACAAAACATCCCCAACTTCTGGTGGGGGATGGGGTAAGGGGGAAAATGGTGGGTGAGTGGGGATCTTATAGATTCATAGATTCATAGATTCTAGGACTGGAAGGGACCTCGAGAGGTCATCGAGTCCAGTCCCCTGCCCGCATGGCAGGACCAAATACTGTCTAGACCATCCCTGATAGACATTTATCTAACCTACTCTTAAATATCTCCAGAGATGGAGATTCCACAACCTCCCTAGGCAATTTATTCCAGTGTTTAATCACCCTGACAGTTAGGAACTTTTTCCTAATGTCCAACCTAGACCTCCCTTGCTGCAGTTTAAGCCCATTGCTTCTTGTTCTATCCTTAGAGGCTAAGGTGAACAAGTTTTCTCCCTCCTCCTTATGATACCTGAAAACTGCTATCATGTCCCCTCTCAGTCTTCTCTTTTCCAAACTAAACAAACCCAATTCTTTCAGCCTTCTTTCATAGGTCATGTTCTCAAGACCTTTAATCATTCTTGTTGCTCTTCTCTGGACCCTTTCCAATTTCTCCACATCTTTCTTGAAATGCGGTGCCCAGAACTGGACACAATACTCCAGCTGAGGCCTAACCAGAGCAGAGTAGAGCGGAAGAATGACTTCTCGTGTCTTGCTCACAACACACCTGTTAATACATCCCAGAATCATGTTTGCTTTTTTTGCAACAGCATCACACTGTTGACTCATATTTAGCTTGTGGTCCACTGTAACCCCTAGATCCCTTTCTGCCGTACTCCTTCCTAGACAGTCTCTTCCCATTCTGTATGTGTGAAACTGATTTTTTCTTCCTAAGTGGAGCACTTTGCATTTGTCTTTGTTAAACTTCATCTTCTGTCATAGATACCTTATGAAACAAGAATAACATGATAGGTATTGTCTAATAGAATCAAATAGGTTAAAGTAGTTCTGCCATTGACTGCTATATTAACAAGAAAATGACCTTTTAAAAATTGAGGATAAACACACACACAGACACACATCCCCCCCCCGAAAACTCCAGGGGAACCCAAATCACTTATAAATGGTGAGAATGAGTGCTGGACCACTCTGAACTTGGAAAGAAATTCTAAATCACCATAGACTAAACCTGGGTTCATGATGTGATAAAGCCCAAGCACCAGTGACTTAGAGAAAAAAGTATGTAAAGAACTCCATGTGGCTGCCCTAAGCTTCTCCTGGATAGGAAATTATCTCAGGCTGACTAAAAGCTTACCAAACTTGTCTTAAAATTTCTCTGTCTCTGCTGAAGATTCAGGTCTGCTACGGAGAAACTCTATGAGATGCAAACAGAAAGCCACTTAAATATAGATCTCTTGGACATAGCTTGAACTAACATATTGGTGGTTAAGTGAAACAAAACTGGATATACACTGTTTCATACAAAAGTTGAAGGAACTTTTCAGTTCTTATTTGCTGAGATGTATCTCAGTGAAACAGGATGTGGGAAAATATTGGCAGGATATTAACTGGTAAAGGTGTAACTGTCAATATTTGGGGAAGAATTTAGCCTGCGTCCACTGCAATGCTTCATCCTTCAGAAAGTTGGTGTAGTGCTGTTCTGTTTCCGCAGCCAGAAGCCACTGCTAAATCTTTTTGGCCAGATCCTCTGGACTATCGGAGCTGTGCTCAGCACAGGAAAGGGAAGTCACAAAGGTTCATGTCACCTTTGCAGCACCCTAATCCTGTGGCCAGTTGGGGACCAATCCGTTTTCTGGCATAAGTAAGTTAGTGCAGTCATCTTTATAAGGAGCAAGAATCAGATTTACCATGGCAGATAGAAGTCCAGAAGAATCATGTAACTGTTTTCTTCTGAATTTACTCAGGACTTCTGCTGCCAGAGGGAAAGCAAGAAAGGTTCTCCCCAATGAAGGGAGAAAGCATCCATCACTGCTGTGGTCATTTCTTGATTTCTGGAGCACAATACTTGTAACTTTTTGTTCAGGGATGTAAGAAACAGAGCTTTCTGGTCTATTTTTCTTGAGAAATGTTTGTTCCACCTCTAGCTAATCCAGGTGTCAATCTTGGCTGGTCATTACTGGTCATCTGAACCTGGTTGCAATTCTGCTTACCCTTCATGCCAGGCAGGTGGAAACCAGAAATATTCAGAGTGATATTTCACACCTTTTTAACCTTGAGGACCTCCTAACAGGAGTCCAGATTCATTTTATTTTGCTTACTGAGTACAACTTTGTGTCCTAATTGTATGCATATAAAATTCTGACCTAAATACAGCCACACACTCTTCGGAAATAACAGGTTCTGAAAAATCAGAGGGATAAAGGACCTCCCTGAACTCCAGGATATTCTTGTAGTGTCTGAATTTTGAAAAGAATCTAAATTCTGTAATTATGAAACTCTTTGGAATAGGTTCTCTTCCCCATAATGCATATATAGATAGTTCATTCTTAATTGTAAATTCTCTCAGCTCTCAAAAAGTCAGCTCTTGAAGGTATTTTTTTTCATATGGAGATACTGAGTGTCTGTGACTAGAGAGACCACAATATCCTTTTAAGGGTGATTTACAAGGTGGTATGCCATAGGCATTATCAATAATGTTGTAACCATTAGATCCAAGATCTGCAGCATAGCCCTGGCCAATATCTGCTGGTAACCACATAGCTTTTTTTACAAAATCCAAAGTATCTTTGATACATGTTTAGTAGAGATTTTTTTTTAATATTTCAGTTGTCTCATGCTTGTTAATCTGGGATTCAGGTGTAGTTTATGATTAATATAAGTCAGACGTGGGCAAACTACGGCCGTGGGCCACATCCGGCCCGTGGGAACGTCCTGCCCGGCCCCTGAGCTCCCGGCCAGGGAGCCTAGTCCCCGGCCTCTCCCCCGCTGGGCAGCGTGGGGAGCGCAGCTGACTCTGGCCAGGTGTCGCGGCTGCAAGCTCCTGCTGCTGGAAAGGGGGCGGGGAGCGGGGGGGTTGGGTAAGGGAGCGGAGGGTCCTGGGGGGCAGTCAGGGAGGAGGGGGCGGTTGGATGGGGTGGAGGTTCGGGGGGGTGGGCGGTCAGGGGATGGGGAACAGGGAGGGTTGGGAGTGGGAGTCCCAGGGGGCCTGTCAGGGGGCAGGGATGTGGATAGGGGTCGGGAGGGCAGTCAGGGGACAGGGAGCAGGGGAGGTTGGATAAGGGGGTGGGATCCCAGGGGCCAGTTAGGGACAGGGGGTCCTGGGAGGGGGTGGTCAGGGGACAAGGAGCAGAGGGCGGTTGGATAGGGGGTGGGAGTCCTGGGGGGGGGCTGTCAGGGGGCTGGGGTGTGGATAGGGGTTGGGGCAGTCAGAGGACAGGGAGCAGGGGTTGGATAGGGGGCGGGGGTCCCGGGAGGGGGCGGTCAGGGGACAAGGAGCGGGGGGGGGGGGTTGGATGGGTTGGAGGTTCTGAGGGGGACAGTCAGGGGGTGGGAAGTGGGAGGGGTGGGTAGGGGGGCAGGGGCCAGGCTGTTTGGGGAAGCACAGCCTTCCCTACCCGGCCCTCCATAAAGTTGCGCAAACCTGACGTGGCCCTCGGGCCAAAAAGTTTGCTCATCCCTGATATAAGTGATACCACATCCTGGTAGTGAGTTGAACAAATCCTTGAACTCTTCCCAGAGTCTTTCATTCTTCATAATCCAAAAATCCAGACAAGGGAGCAACTGCACTTCAGTTCTGGGCAGATATTGAGCCAGATCCTGGCTCTTCTTCTGACTGCTTTATGATGTTCTGGTGGTTCAAAGCAGCTGTTAAGCTTGCAGCACAGCATGCTTGCACAGGGGGAATCCTTGAATAGTATAGAACCACCACAGTGGATCCTGTACCACTCCTTTCCAGGGTCCCATTGCAAGGGTGAAAGGGATCAAAGCTGGGGTGTTACTACGTCCTGGTAACCCTTGAATGCTAAAATGCTGCCTGGGGCTACTAGCAGTTGGACATAAATCAGAGTAGCCCTGAGGCTGATCTAATTTATGCTGGGGACTGAACTGTGCCTGACTGGTCTCAGGATGGGGGAGCATGAAAAGCTGAAAGCCAAATTTGCGTCCCTTCCTTGTGCCAAGTTAAGCTTAACTAGAGCTGAAGATCTAGCCCATTGTATTATCTAGCTATTTGGCTATAATCATAAACATTCAATAAACACATGTGATATTGATGTTGGCCTATAAAAATTAGAAATATTACTTTACCCCTGAGAAATCTTAGATTCATCTTTTAACTATGATATATTTCTCTGCATATTGCATCTATTAAGTCCAGGGCACATACCAGTCTTCTTTTTTCAGCAACAGTAGAATTACTTAACAAGGCAACATTCTGAATATTCTTTCTATGACTGATACAGGTATACAAAGGAGATATGCCCAGGACAGGCTCCAGTCCTCTTACAGAACATTTTTGCCTCAGGAAATCCTGAGCTTCGAATAAAACCCCTTCCCTCTTTTGTCTTGTATTTTTAGATTGATGGCAGTTTAGCTATGATTTTTTGCAATGATTTTTCCTGATACTGCTGAATTTGAGTGCATGCTCAAACGTTTATACAATACTGTAACTTAGCATGTTGCTTTACAGAGATTTAAGTAGACCGATTCTGAAAAATTTACAATCTGAATTAGACAAATAGAATATGAAGAAAGACAGACTATGTAAAAAGGAGGGATGAGGAAAATAATGCAAGTCATCACAGAGTGAGCAAATCATATGCATTCTGAGTGAGTATTTTTTAAGTATGGACTGATATCAAGAGAATGTAGTACACATTATGGCATGGAAGTTCATAATGGTAAACAAATGGAAAGAAGTGCATTTTAAAGAAGGATATGAAGGAGGAGCGTGAGGATGGTTGGCAGGAAAGGGGGCTAGCTTTTCACACACAGGGAACAGCATAAAAAAGTAGTAATGAAGGCAAGAGTGAGAAGAGATGACAAAGGGAGTCACAAGAAGAGAAGAGTGCAGGGGAGTGAAGTGGGCGGCTATCAGAGAGGAGATCCAGTGCTGGGGACTGTTGAGGTGGACAGACACATATGGGTAAGGGGAACAAAGTGGTTGAATGTGGAAGAAACAATTTATAAAATAAAAAGTGGGTTCAGTGCCTGGAAAGTGCTTTGATTGGTGAACACATCCACTGAATGTATGGTTGTCAGAGTTGCAGTCACATTAGACAACAAACCAAACAACTGGAAAAGGTGTACATTGTACTCTAGGATTTAGCATACCAGAACCAGATCGGTAAGGCTCAGAGTCCAACATCAAGAGTATCCCAGGTTGTGTACTACATAGTGAGAGATGCCTGACCAGGGCTTGAGTGTAGACTTCAATTTGATCTCCAGACTGGAGGTGAGCATCCCAGGGAGTGACATTAAGGTTCTAATACCAGTGACCCCTTTAACCTTTGTCAGAAGCCTTTAATTTCCGGTCAGCCTTACGAGAGCTAGTGAAAATGTTCTAAAGGTGTTAAAGCACCAGTGGCTAGTGGAATAATTTTACCCCAAAATTTGCAGGGGACAGAGAAATTCCTGCAAGACCCTAGCTTATGAACAAATTCAGGCTGGAAATTAGAAGAAGGTTTCTAACCAACAAAGGGGTGAGGTTCTGGAACAGACTATCAGTAGGAGTTGCGGGTACCCACAATTTATTAGTTTTAAGAGCTGGACAAATTTTTGAGTGCAACTGTATGATAGGATTGTTTGTGATGACAGGAGGCAGGGCTTAACAGCCCTGAGACTCACTTCCAGTTTATCTTATTTTCCTAAAAGACCATGCTTTAGAGGTTCAGCCAGCCACTGGCAGGGGGTCAGGAAGGGATTTCTACACCTCCAGGGTATTCTTGGTGGCGAGAGGGGTTATCTCCTACCCCAAAGCATCAGGGAGATAGAGATAGAGCTCTGGTCTTCCCTGTCAGATGTCCTGAGGTGGTACCGAGCATTCTCTCGTTCAGGTCCTTGGCTGACTGGTTCTTGCTCACATGCTCAGGGTCTAACTCACCGCCATATGTGGGCTTGAGAATAGTTTTCCCCCTGGCTCAGACTGGTAGTGACCTTGGGGCTTTTTTGTCTTCCTCTGCAACGTATGGGTGCGAGTCACTTGCCAGGATTATCTGGGTACATCCCAATTAATCATTTCCCTGCCATTGCAGGGGCCTTGGACACAGGTGCACCTCAGTCCCTCCTATTCTCTGCCCGTGGCACGTAATAGTTTAGTCTTCTGTGAGCTGTAATACTTTGGTCTGATTAAGGTTGTTGGGTTCAGTGTGTGGGTGCTAGAGTGACCAGATGTCCTGATTTCATAGGGACAGTCCCGATATTTGGGGCTTTTTCTTACATAGGTGCCTATTACCTCCCATCCCCATCCTGATTTTTCACACTTGTTATCTGGTCACCCTAGTGGGTGCTGGGTGGTGTTGGTGGTCTGTGATATACAGGAGGTCAGACTAGATGATCTGGAGGTCCCTTCTGGCCTTAAACTCTATGACTTTGCTTCCCTACCACCAGATACAAGTTCCAACACCACATGCTGTCAAACCCTATCTTTACTCTGCTTGTTGCTTGCTTGTTCACTTCTTAGCATAGGAACTCTAATGCTTGACTGAGGTTCCTAGCTGCTCCCACAATATAAATAGCAAATACACCTCTACCCCGATATAACGCGACCCGATATAACACGAATTAGGATACAACGCAGTAAAGCAGCGCTACGGCGGGGCGGGGCTGCGCGCTCCAGTGGATCAAAGCAAGTTCGATATAACACGGTAAGATTTTTTGGCTCCCGAGGACAGCGTTATATCAGGGTAGAGGTGTAATAATGTTATGTCCTCACTTCCCCCTTTTAGAAAACAAAAACAAAACAAATACAAAAAAGACCCTCAGCTTACACTATGGCCTCTTCCTGCTTTTCCTTCTATAGTACCATCTGGGACTGGATCCTTCCCTGTGGTGCAGCAATCTTTAGACAGCATGCCAAGCCTCCATCCTCCCCTAAATGCTCCTCTTTCTACTATTTCCCTTCCAGACTTCTCTTCATGTGAGAATGTAAAAACTTCTCTCCTCTTGGCTCTTCTACTTCCCACAAACTCCTTAAATGTCTCCTCCTCCAACCTTCCCTTCTCAAGACTCTTCCCCAAATCCTAAGCTTTCCTATATCAGAAGCTCCCAAACTCTCTCCTCCAGCCAGCTGATGCACAAAGCAGCCTCAGTCTCACCTCTTCTTCTCCCCCCCCTCCCCATTTCTCCAAAGCCAGCCACAATTAGTCATGGCAAGAGGAAACATATTGCTGTTCCCCCCTATAATTATGACGATGACTATGGCCTCTTTCAAAACAAGTGGCCCGGATGCTAAGTCACAGACTTCATTGTAGTATCAGACTCTCATTCCTATGACGACTCTTTTTTTTGGCCTTCTGCTTTAACTTTGAGTCAGACTTATAGTCTGTTTCTGGGGAGGCCAACCCTACCCTGATGCACCTTCCCCAGGACCAGACTGCTCCAGGTAACATGTGAGTATACGTCACACTCAGAAGAAGAGTCATGGTCTGCTCCAAGACACCACAAGCAACTTTCCAAAAGGGGGACATCTTCCCAGTTGCATCTGAGCCACCTCTTGAACGAATCCACAAAAGAAAAGACAAATTACAAACAGAATCCTGTGAGGTGAAGACAACTCTATTCACCATATAAAAACTTCATTTTCACTTTACATTGGAAGACAGCAAACGATAATATAATTATAAAATTAAAATATATTATTATAAAAAATAAAATATATTAAATGTTAAACATTGTAGCTACAGTGTGTGTGTCTTTAAAAGAATATCAGGGTTAGCTCTTCAACAAACAAAAGCAAGAAAGGAATGGACAGTTAGAATCAGTGGTTATTTAGAATTTTACCTGAGGTGTTCCCATCACTCATGAACTGAGAGCACAGACCAAGAATGGATACCTATTATAAATTACTTATTTTTGGAGAATCAGTATGTTTCTAACTTTAGTTAATAAAATAAATTATTGTTATTATGCACATTCAGAGAATCAGTAAAATGTAGACCAAACTCTGCCCTGTCCACAAAGTAAGTAAAATTCACATTTTTTTTTACTTTGTAATATGCCTTACCATAAAAATCAAGATTGCTTGAGGAGGAAAATGTATCACCTGAATAAATACAATATAGTTTAAAAAATAGGTAAAACTGAAATTCTCTTCTTGATATATTTCCTATACTAGCCAGTTATCAAAGTTGGATTTTAATCATGCTGATTACAAGAAGCGCCTAATTAAATACTTTTAATGAATTTCTACTGAACAACTTTGGGTGACTAACTCTTAAGCATATCAAACATATCTAGAAGAAAGACGACAACTTGATATGTTGCATAATATGACACACAGTGCTTGTTATGTAAGCCCTTTAAATGTTAATTTTTTATTAAAAAGTTCCACCCTTCTTGTCAACATATCATTAACAGCAAAATGAGAACTAAAGTTAAAAACATTTCATTTAAAGTGCTCAAGTATAAGGTGAGGTATTGCACAACATCTAATGACACATATGGCCTGACAGAACTTGTGCTGGATAAAAATGCCAAAACAGACTACTTTCCAGGTTGTCAACTTCCAGCGACAGATATTTATTGACTAATTAAATGGTCTTGTCACATTCTTGTCTAACTAAAACTTAATGTGAAATAACTACAACACAATTATAGTGCACAATACCTTTTAGGTGCTTCATTCATTTCTTACAGTGAAAACAAATGTGAAATTCTAAAGGTGAGTGTAACCCAACATGTATGCATATTTTACTTACCACTGTTATGTGGGACTATTCCTTGTATATTATTACTGGCATTTGCAACACCTGAAAGCTTGCACAGTACTTGATTTTTGCTGTTCCAAATTTAGCTATGTAGATTTTGTGAAATCATTTAAAGACAATCTAGCTTATTGTTTTCCTTAGAAGATAAAATTTGTGCCCTTTAGAGTAAAGAAGAAAAACACCTGACCTGGAAGGGTTTGGACATCATACCAGAGATGCCAACACTCCCTAATTTTTTGTAATCCTCCCAATTTTTATACGTAATTATGAAATTACTAATTCAGTCTTAAATCTCCAAATTTTGCAAGTACATACATTCTACATATAAAAGATATGTGTGTATGTCACTCCCTACCAGTCGGGTCTGATGAACACAGCAAATAGGGTTGTAGCCATGGGGGGCATTATTCTCCACCATCCATCTGGCACATGTGCAGATCGCGCAGTGAATGGGTAGGGAGTGCTGCTGGATTCACTGTCCACACCACAATCTGCATGTTGTGTGCTAACTACCCCGTGTGGATTCTGCTGGACTATTGTTAACACTCTAGGTATCAATGAATCCAGCGCACCAAACCCCATTGACAATTGCTGCAGCTTGTCCCCGATCAGACCCTCACTGCACAGTCTGTGGGGGAGGAGAAGCTGGAGGGGCAGGAGGAGATGGCGGTGGCAGCACAGGTGGAGAGAGGGAATATTACAGAGCAGGGAGAAGAGGACGAGGATCATCCTGCGAAGGAGGTTCAGGCCTAGGACTGGCCAAGGTAATTAAGGGCCCTAGGCAGCACAGGAGTGCAGCTTTTCCAGGACCAATTCTCTGCTTCTGCCTGTTTGGGGGTGAGGGTTAGGGGCACAGTGGGGATGGCAGGTTCCCCCCCTTTGCCTTAGACAGGGAGAGGAGGAAGGAGAGGTCCCAGTTTTTCTGAGGCGGTGGAGGGAAGGGGAAAAGGGGGGAGAGACGTCCCAGTTTCTGCAGGGAGAGGAAAAGGGGTGGGGGAGAGAGAGGTCTAGCTTTCTAAGGGTATGTCTACACTACGAGAGTAGTTCGATTTTACTTAAATCGAATATGTGGAATCGATATTACAAAATCGAACGTGTGTGTCCACACTAAGGACAGTAATTCGACTTTGTGAGTCCACACTAACGGGGAAAGCGTCGACATTGGAAGCGGTGCACTGTGGGCAGCTATCCCACAGTTCCCGCAGTCCCCGCTGCCCATTGGAATTCTGGGTCGAGCCGCCAATGCCTTCTGGGTAAAAAAATGTGTCGAGGGTGCTTTTGGGTAACTGTCGTCATCCGTCCGTCACTACCGCCCTCCCTCCCTGAAAGCGCCGGCGGGAAATCAGTTCGCGCACTTTTCTGGTCAGTGACAGCGCGGACGCCACAGCACTGCGAGCATGGAGCCCGCTGCGACCATCGCTGCAGTTATGGCCGTTGTCAACACCTCGCAGCTTATCATCCACCTTTCCCAGAGGCAGATGCAGAGAAATCAGGCGAGGAGGCTACGGCAGCGCGGTGAGGGCCTGAAGTCTGAGAGTGGCACAGACCTGTCAGAAAGCACGGGACCCCGCGCCGAGGACATCACGGTGGCAATGGGTCATGTTGATGTTGTGGAACGGCGATTCTGGGCCTGGGAAACAAGCACGGACTGGTGGGACCGCATAGTGCTGCAGGTCTGGGATGAATCACAGTGGCTGCGAAACTTTCGCATGCGGAAGGGGACTTTCATGGAACTTTGTGAGTTGCTGTCCCCTGCCCTGAAGCGCAAGGACACCCGGATGCGAGCAGCCCTGACTGTCCAGAAGCGAGTAGCCATAGCCCTCTGGAAGCTTGCAACGCCAGACAGCTACCGGTCAGTCGCGAACCACTTTGGCGTGGGCAAATCCACCGTGGAGGTTGTTGTCATGCAAGTAGCCAACGCAATCGTTGAGGTACTGCTCTCAAAGGTAGTGACCCTGGGAAACGCGCAGGTCATCATAGATGGCTTCGCCGCGATGGGATTCCCAAACTGCGGTGGGGCTATAGATGGAACTCACATCCCTATCCTGGGACCGGACCACCAGGCCAGCCAGTACATCAACCGAAAGGGCTACTTTTCAATGGTGCGGCAAGCACTGGTGGACCATAGGGGACGTTTTACAAACATCAACGTCGGATGGCCGGGCAAGGTTCATGACGCTCGTGTTTTCAGGAACTCAGGTCTGTTTAGACGGCTGCAGGAAGGTATTTACTTCCCGGACCACAAAATAACTGTTGGGGATGTGGAGATGCCTATAGTCATCCTCGGGGACCCAGCCTACCCGCTAATGCCCTGGCTCATGAAGCCCTATACTGGCGCCCTGGACACTGACTCTTCAACTACCGGCTGAGCAAGTGCAGAATGGTGGTGGAGTGTGCTTTTGGCCGTCTCAAGGGGAGATGGAGAAGCTTACTGACTCGCTGTGATCTCAGCGAAACCAATATCCCCATTGTTATTGCAGCTTGCTGTGTGCTCCACAATCTCTGTGAGAGCAAGGGGGAGACCTTTATGGCGGGGTGGGAGGTTGAGGCAAATAGCCTGGCTGCTGATTACACCCAGCCAGACAGCCGGGCGATTAGAAGAGCCCAGCGGGACGCGCTGTGCATCCGGGAGGCTTTGAAAGCTAGGTTCCTGAGTGAGCAGGGTAACCTGTGACTTTTAAGTTTGTGTACAGAGAAGCTGAACCTGCCCCCGTTTCTTTACCCACTAAATGTTCAGTATCCTCTCCAGTTACATACCCCGTTCCCCCCCTTCCAACACACGTTTAAAAATAAAATCACTTGAATTTTGTTAATGAACACCGTTTTCTTTATTACTGTTTTCGCGGGAAAGTGTTGAACCTGGGACGCAGACTGTGGTGGGGAGCGGGTGTAGTGTAGTGATGCAAATGACGCTTCTAAACTCCAGGAATGACAGGCTCCGCAGTGGTGGACTGGTTGTTTCAACGGAGCCTGCCACCCCTCCTGTTCGGGACTCTGTGTGTGTGGGGGCTATGTGACTTTGTGGCAGGGGGAGGACGGTTACAGATCCCCTGCTGCGTGGCTCTGTGATCCAGGATAAGGACCGCTGCATAAGATCTCTAACTGCCCTCCCCCGCCACAAAGTCACAGAGCAACCCCCCCCCCCTCCCAGAACATGAAAAGCACCTCCCAGACTGACCAGGGTAACTAGTGACTGCACTGTGTGTGTGCCCTGCTGCTGAACCTGCCCCCGCCTCTGTACCCTGGTAAAGGTGACTGTCCTGTCCAATTACCAACCCCCCTTCCCCCCCTTCAGACAGACTCTCCTCTAAAAGAACATGATGGAAACAGTAATTAACAGAAACGTATTTTTTATTAGCAACTACACATGAAACTGGGGGGTGAAACTTGGACGGGGGCTTGGGTGAGGCGGGAAGGAAAGGACTTGTCAAATTTTGGGGAATGAGAGCCTTCTAGTACTAGAGCAGTCTGCAGGGGTGGAGTGAGAGTTTTCACGGACTCTGCCGCCCCTCCTTCTTTGGACTTTGGGTGAGGGGGGTATGGGACTTGGTGGCGGGGGAGGGTGGTTACAGATAGACTGCAGCGGGGCTCTGTCCTCCTGCCTCCGGTCCTGCAGAACATCCACAAGGCGCCGGAGCGTGTCCGTTTGCTCCCTCATTAGTCCAAGCAGCGTTTGAGTCGCCTGCTGGTCTTCCTGCCGCCACCTCTCCTCCCGTTCCATGTGTGATCGGTGCATTTGGGACAAGTTATCCCTCCACTGGGTCTGCTGGGCTGCCTGGGCTCGGGAGCAGCCCATAAGTTCCGTGAACATGTCCTCCCGTGTCCTCTTCTTCCTACGCCTAATCTGCGCTAGCCTCTGGGAGTGTGATGCCAGGCTAGGTCGGGAGACAGTCGCAGCTGTGGGAATGGGAAAAAGGGAGTGAATTCCTCAGAAAGATAAATTTAGTTGTGAACAAAGAACATAGTCTTTCTCTGTGAACAAGACCATGCACAGCACCTATCACATGCGCACTCAGGACAAGGTCGAATTTTCGGCCTTCGCATTCAGTGCCTGGGGTCTTGCAGTGCAGATCAGAGAAGCGGGGCAGGACACCGGAATTTGTGTAGCAGGCCGACATGGTAAGCCGTAGACTTGTGGCTGCTTAAAACTTTAATAGTAGCACTGGCCTCCTTTCACATTGAAAGCAATGCCAGTCCCTGCTGCCAGCAATCCGGCAAGCATGAACTCTGCCCCTGTCCCACCCCCTCGTGGCTGTCCCAGGGAAAGATCCCTGTATGCTGCCCCTCTCCCGCCTCCACCGCGTGGCTGTAAACCGCCGGTTACAGTTCTGTAAAGGAACAGGCAAGCAGTCCCAATACTAACATTCCCCTACCTAATTCAAAGCAGGTCACCATGAGCGACATCACTCTGATGAGGATTTCAGAGACCGAGAAAGAAAGGATGCTTCGGGAAAGCCTGCAAAGACCAGGGCCGTATGCCGCCATGCTCTGCAGGGCAATGATCCCGGAGTACTTGCTTGTCTCCTGGCGCGGAAATGTTTGCTACTACGGAGGACCCAATAAGGCCGCTCTCCCCAGGAACCTGATGCAAAGGCTTTCCAATTACCTCCAGGAGAGCTTCGTGGAGATGTCCATGGAGGATTTCTGCTCTATCCCCGGACATATAGACCGGATTTTACTGTAGCTGCACTGGCAGGGACTAAACAGTAGAGCGGCTTGGGCAGAAGAATCATGCTAAACCGGACATTGTTAGATTTCTTTTAGTAGTTGCACTGCCAGGGACTGAACCGTTAAGCGCCTAGGGCAAAGTAATCATGCAAAACCCATTGTTAATACTGTTAATATTCCTGTTCTGTAAAAAATAAATGTTTAGATGTTTTAAACACTTACTGAGTGATCCTTCCCCTGATTCTGTGTCCGGGTTAATGGCTGGGGACGGTTGGCAGGGGATCTCTGTAAGGGTGATGAAGAGATCCTGGCTGTCGGGGAAATCAGCGTTGTAAGCGCTGTCGACTGCCTCGTCCTCCTCATCTTCTTCCTCATCTTGCCCGTCCGCTAACATGTCCGAGGAAGCGGCCGTCGACAATATCCCATCCTCAGAGTCCACGGTCAGTGGTGGGGTAGTGGTGGCGGCCGCACCTAGGATGGAATGCAGTGCCTCGTAGAAACGGGATGTGTGGGGCTGGGATCCGGAGCGTCCGTTTGCCTCTTTGGTCTTCTGGTAGCCTTGTCTCAGCTCCTTGATTTTCACGCGGCACTGCGTTGCATCCCGGTTGTATCCTCTCTCTGCCATGGCTTTAGAGATCTTCTCATAGATCTTTGCATTCCGTCTTTTGGAGCGCAGCTCGGAAAGCACGGACTCATCGCCCCACGCAGCGATCAGATCCAAGACTTCCCGATCAGTCCATGCTGGGGCCCTCTTTCTATTCTGAGATTGCACGGCCATCTCTGCTGGAGAGCTCTGCATCGTTGCCAGTGCTGCTGAGCTCGCCACGATGTCCAAACAGGAAATGAGATTCAAACTGCCCAGACAGGAAAAGGAATTCAAATTTTCCCGGGGCTTTT
The DNA here is from genome assembly GCF_028017835.1 of Emys orbicularis. Lineage (NCBI taxonomy): Eukaryota > Metazoa > Chordata > Testudines > Emydidae > Emys > Emys orbicularis. The sequence goes on along the minus strand of NC_088686.1, from coordinate 94,599,275 downwards.
CCTGTGTGGCTGGTCAGAGCATCTGAGCTCGGACTGCTGTCCAGAGCGTCAACAGAGTGGTGCACTGTGGGATAGCTCCCGGAGCTATTAGCGTCGATTTCCATCCACACCTAGCCTAATTCAACATGGCCATGTCGAATTTAGCGCTACTCCCCTCGTTGGGGAGGAGTACAGAAGTCGAATTTAAGAGACCTCTATGTCGAACTAAATAGCTTCGTGGTGTGGACGGGTGCAGAGTTAATTCGATGTAACGGCGCTAAATTCGACATAAACTCCTAGTGTAGACCAGGCCTAAGAGGAGAGGTGAGGGGAGAGGAGGTGGGGAGGAGACAGAGGTCCAAGCAACCTCCCTAATTCTTTTCATAAACAACCCTAAAAGTCTCAGAGCAAGGTTGGCATCTCTGCGATACAGGCAGGAAATCCAACTATAGTAGTAGCAAAATAAGAAAATGCTTTCCCCTAGTACCACAGACTGGCTGAATACCTGAATTCTTCAGTATCAATACATCATTAGTTTTATTGGAGCCAATATTTTGGTCCTCCAGCAAACTCAGAAAAAATAAACACACTTCTCAAAAGGAATATCCTATTACTGTAAATATTTGCAAATACTGTTGCTTCCACTGTATGTTCAGTATCCTGACCAATTATCACTTCATAAATAACAGCATGGTATTAGTGCTGAATATCAGACTGAAAAAATGAAGTAATACTATTGGCACTGACACCAAGAATTTGAAGGCTTATTGCCTCTTCTACTTGATTGGAAGACTACTTGCACTGGCTAGTAAGAAAGCCCTCAGAAGTAGACTTTTTTAGTATTGTTTTTTCAAACACGTACAGCTCAGTACAGATAAGTTACCACCACAATAAGAGTAAGTTGAAGCAACTTTAGAATCCTTCAGTCTATTTAGAATCAGCCTGGCAATTAGTAGTAGTTTATTTCTTATGCTATTTGGAGAAAGAAGAATTATTAACATCATAAAACCAGCAATAATATTGAACACCACCAAGGGCTCATTTCTATTCCTACTCTGCATCACCTTAAATAAATGTGAAAAACTCAACGACAGTTGCTAACTAGGTAACCAAAACTAAAGAAATTTCATCTTGCTGTTTATAGCAGCACCAGCTATCCAAGTTATCATTCACACTCTGCATTTCCAAAATCTAATCTGGATAAAGAATTAGGTATTGAAAAATCAGAGAAAGAAGAATTGTTGGAGAAAAAGAACTGAGCAACATATTCTAAGTTAAAAAAAAAACTGGAAAAGAAAAAGGAAGTATGCTGCTGTGCATGTTCCACCTGAAGAAAAAATATTTTAACTTAGTATTTTCACAAACTTCTTAATTAAGTAAACACAATCAACTATGTGGGACTATTTTGCCATCTTGACACAGATATATCTAAGGCTTTAGAAAAGTGAATAATGAGTCATGGAAAGCCTAAAACAATCTTCTTACAGCTAAAGTGACAGGTAGTATTAAGTAGGGCATCCACTCCAATCTGCTGTTACTGCTTACCTAAGAATCTCTCTTCCCTCTAGTTTCGGTCTTTATCTCCCCTTTTCATCCAGAAGTTGCAGATATGGCTTATGAAGCTGACCATGACAAAAATGATATTAATTTCTTGTCGAACATGTAATAAATACATTAAAGATAATGTATTCGTTCTTTAGATTTTTTTGAAACTAGTTGACATTACTTTTGATAAAGCAAATCATTTATGGATGATGCACAAGAGACTGAAGAGAATACAGTAGTGTAAAATAAATAAGTACACGGGGAGAGTTGTTAGACTCAACAAGCATTACAATCATTTTCACTTTATGTCATTCTATGATTCTGTGTTCTGATACAGCATACCCCAATCAATGACAGTTATTCCTTTTCCTTCTCTACCTTTCTAGCAGTCATAAAAAAATCTCAATCATTTAAAAATTCTACCTGGACTTCAATTAGGATTATGAACCTGAAAATCTTATAAGGAATGCTCACAAGTTTGATTGTCTAGAGCTTTATCAGGTCCAATCACTATTTCTCACACAGTAATATTTTTAACTTTTTAAATGTAATGTGTTGTGAATTTAGTGCTTGTAAGAGGTGTGGTGTTGACAACCGTGGGTCTGCAAACTTCCATTTTTACCCAGAACAGATACAAAGTGAGCCGGAGCAGTGCAATTTTCACTACTATGTCAATATGCCTCATCCTTTACTTGGATGTAAGGGTAGTTCAATCTTCATACCTTTTCAATCACTGGCCTCTCTGCTGAGGCTGTCCATGAGGGAGCAGGCTATAACTATACTGGTGCTTTCAGGCTCCTGGCCACTGAGAACTGGAGGGGGCCTACCAAAATCATTTTATATGGGCCAACAAACAGCCATCACATGGCAACAACCTTTAGTCACTATTGATGTGGGCTGGATCTGATTCAGTCACCTACGGAAGAAAAGCTTTATATCTCATTAGTAGTCTCCTAAATCATCCACCAAGAGAACTGCATTTTAATGACTCCAAAAGAATAAAAAATGAAGAACATATATTATGAGAAGTTACATTACAGTAATTAGATTCATTCTCCTAAAATAGATTACCTTGAAGAGATCAAGTAGAAGATTTCAAAATCATGGATGACACTATTCAACCACTGAAACTTGGTATTGTTTGGGCCCCCTACCATGACTGTAACCAACTCTGAAACCAGGTGATTACACACTAAAATGCTCCTAATGGTGCAGACACTTATTCACACCACCATTTGGATTAGATTTGCTTTGAGGAAGGCTAACCACTTTGTAGTCTGCAACGTCATGTTCTCTCCAGAGGTGCAATGGCACTCTGGATATGAATCACTAGTATGATAGTTCCAATGGTGCAAATAGTCTGCCCTCTGCCATTAACAGTGGACTAGTCACTCCCTAGATGGTCTGTCTGGTCCACTTTCTGCACTCCTCTACGCAGGGATCAAGTTTCGCAGCAGTAAATTTCCTGTACAAATAACGATGTACCATTATGGAGGTCATTTGTACGCTATTTTCACAGATATCAACCTCTTCAACAGCAGTCTATTTCATATTGCTTCAATCACTAGCAAATCTCAGAGGTACTGTACTATGAGCATACTGCCAACTGGCCTGAGGTTGATGTAAGGGCATTGGTGACCATGCAGAGACCATCTAGCTCTGCAGTTCTCAACCAGGGGTATACATACCCCTGAGGGTACACAGAGATCTTCCAGAGGGTACATCAACCCATTTAGATATTTGTCTAGTTTTACAACAGGCTACATGAAAAGCACTAGCGCAGTCAGTACAAACTAAAATTTCATACAGACAAGGACTTGTTTATACTGCTCTATATACTATATGCTGAAAGGTAAGCACAATATTTATATTCCAATTGATTTATTTTGTAATTGTATGGTAAAAATGAGAAAGTAAACAATTTTTCAGCAATAGTGTGGGGTGACAATTTGTATTTTATGTCTGGTTTTATAAGCAAGTAGTTTTTATTGAGGTGAAACTTGGGAGCACGCAGGTCAAATCAGACTCCTGAAAGGGGAACAGTAGTCTGGAAAGGTTGAGAGCCACTGATCTAGCTAAACTCAGCAATAAGGAACACTTTGGTCTATGACAAAGGTATATGAGTAACTAGCTGGGATGAGCATAACTCACAGTGGCAAAAAGTGCCATGAAAAGATCTAGGGACTTATGGTCTCATACAAGACTAGGGACAATTGTAATATATTGTGTGCAGAGAGGAGAAGATGTCTAACTTTTGAGGATTGGACTAAATTCTGGACTCATCCTTCTACACAGCCTGATGTTCTAAAGAGCACATTGGTCCCAGGTAATACTGTCAGATGGGATGAAGAGAGGGAGAAGGAGGACTTCAGCTTTGAAAACTAAGTAGTTCAGAGGGATGAGGAACTGGGTTGGAAGATGCCTGACACCTTGCTGGGATCGCAAGGTCTGTTTTGAAGTCCCAATACCCAGATTTGGCTGGGGTGATGAAGGTAGTCAGTTCAAAAAGAGGAGGATGACAACTTGGGGGGGGCAACAGAGCCTTTACATCAGGTATGGAGCATTTTATTTTATTTTAGCGTGTACTAATAATAGCTGAAAGAATAGCTTTCTGGGTTCTTATGACCCCATTAGTGTTTTTAATAAGCCTCAAATGAAGGTGGAAGTGTCTACCTGTCCCCCTGCTCTTCCAGGTAGCTGCAAGTGTAAAGAACCTCTGAAAACGAGACAACTTATTTAGGTTAAATTTGAAAATGTTTGGTTTTTAAACATACAGAGGAGATTGAAAGTTATGGTGGAAATGTACAGAGGTGGAATTAAGATTAAGCACAAAAGGAAGAGCTATGTTGATTTGTCTAGCCCTTTTCTTTCTCTTAAATTACTTTGTTCATTTTTTGCAGTGTTTTAAATTTTAATCCAATTTTAAATGCCTCAACTTCAGTTTTATTTCACTGTCATTAACTACATAATAAAAAATATTAAAGAATAAATTCTAATTTAGATATGCAGCACACACACACAAAATCTACTCATGTACATATATGGACTAGCATGTAATATTATTGGTCATTTGTTTATGTCTCCACAATCTTAATGACAGCCATTAATCAGAATATTTTATAAAAATTAGAGGTATGGATGCTGAATGAAAGAAACATGTTTCACTAAAGGGGCATACTAAGAAATAAAAACAAACAAACTGAACTTAAAATTTTCAGTCTTCCTCTTGCTTGTTTCTGCAAAAAAGAGATAGATTTTCCCATTGCACTTTATTATACAAACAAGCATGCAACAAAACAAAAACCTGATCTACAGGAACCATATCTTGTCCTGCAAGATGTACATATATTTTGAGTATATAAAATATAAATTCTCATGCTTACACTTTTGAACTGCCCCTCACTATCTTTAAACTCCATGCCCTTTTGTCTCCACTGCAAGTACGTGAATCTTTCAGACAAATCTAACCCCCAGCATGCATACTTTTATTTTAATTATTTTTCCTTTGCTTACTTTTTTTGGGTATTCTTTGCTATTCATAGAATCATATAAATGAAGGGCCAAAAGGAACCTTGAGAAGTCATCAAGTCCAGCTTCTTGCGCTGAAGCAGGACCAAGTCAACCTAGACCATCCCTGACCTCCAATTATGGGAATTCCACAACCTCCCTTGGAAGCTTATTCCAGAACTTAAAGTGCCCTTACAGTTAGAACTAACCTAAATCTTCCTTGCTGCAGATTAAGCCCATTACTTCTTGTCCTACCTTAAGTGGACATGGAAAACAACTGATCACAGTCCTCTTTAGAACAGCCCTAAACATATTTGAACACTTATCAGGTCCCCCCTCAATCTTCTCTTCTCAAGACTAAACTTTAGCCTTTCCTCATATGTCAGGTTTTCTAAACCTTTTATCATTTTTGTTGCTGTCCTCTGGATTTCTTCCAATTTGTCCACATCTTTCTTAAAGTGTGGTGCCCAAATCTGGACACAATCCTTCAGCTGAAGCCTCACCAGTGCTTAACAGAGCAGAACAATTACCTCCCATGTCTCATATATACCTCTCCTGTGAATCACCATGGAATGATAATAGCCTTTTTCGCAACTGCACCACATTGTTGACTCATATTCAATTTGTAATACTCTATAGCCCCAGATCCTTTTCAGCAGTACTACTAGCTAATCAATTATTCCACATTTTGTAGTTGTCCATTTGATTTTTCCTTCCTAAGTGTAATAACCAGCTTTAATTTTTTCACAGCCTTGTGAATGTATTTACCTAAACCTGAGTTTCTCTTAGTAAAAAATTATAGCATTCTCCTTTACATGTTGCTTTATCAAAACTGTATTTAAAATTATGTTAGTTTGGGCGCAGATGGATAGTTTAAGCCAAACACAATGAATACGTGTTAATCATTTGAAAAACACATACACTTTTCTCGGACAATTTGGTTTTATTTTTCTTTAATGCTTAGGACAATGACTAAACTTCGGGTCTTTAATGCCTGGTGCACTGACCAATTCCTAAGGACGTCTGATGATCATTACTGGGCATGGTGCTGAAAGTGTTTCTGTCAGAGGGCAGAAGGGCTGCAGGTGGGAGGAAATTGCCTACAGGGACCCCTGACTAGCCGAACTTGCTGGTAAACTTCCTTGCCCTTCCCTGCCCTTTTGATAGGCCATACTTCCCTTTACTGCTGGTTCCTAACTGTTACCTCAGGCAGAGAATAGTAGGGAGGAGGTGGCAGTATATTGTGGGTAACAAGGCTGGAAGTGGAAAGTGACTGGCAGAGAGCCCAGAGCTTCTCTGTTCAAGGAGATGGACTGGTAGCTAAAAACTGCCTGCCCACTCACCTAGAGGCTTTATTTCTTTCCAGGGAACCTGAGGGATCCTTTAAAAAAGGGAACACAAAGTCCCTTAGGATAGGAAATGAAGAATCACTCTTAGGTTTCTACCAAAAGATCTTTCCTGTGGGGGAAGAAATCAGAATATAAAAAGCAGAGATATTCCATTAAACATGAAAACTGGTTGACTAGCTGGAACGCATACTGAAGTCCAGCCAGTTGGCTAGAATCTACCTCTGTAAAATGACTTTTTTCACTAAAACAAAGGCAGTATGATCCTTATAATAGAATAACACGAGTGGGAGAATTCACAGGGAATAAAGAAAACAAGAACCTTGGCTGACTAAAGAGAAGCATAAGGACTATTTAATAAATGAAACATAAAAATAAAAGGCTGTCTTATTCAGTTGACCTCTATTAATATATTAATATAAAATTCATATAGGTTAGAGCTGGAAAAGGCCTATTAGTTTTTTCTGCCTCCATGTCAATTTGGAATTGCTCCCCATAGAACATTCATTAGTGTTTTGTCTAGGTGAGTTTTACATGTCCCAAGTGATGACTTTCTATATTCTTTAAATATATGGTTTAAATATATACCAGATTAATTTTATTATGGTAGCAGGATCAAATGAATTTGACTTGTTGGAAAACTTTCAGGAAACTTCCTTCTCTTTTCAGTAAAGGTCTAATATTTATGAACTATTCTTCTTGATGGCCTTCAAACTCCTCATTTATCCTCTGGTCTCAGTCTCTAACTCAAGCAATCAGTGTCGGACCTTTAATGGTGCAAGCCACTGTTTTATACTCCTTAGGCTGAGTGACAGTCCAAGAGCAATAAATGTACTGGTCTGTGGTTGAGGAATTTATTTGGTTCTATTTTCTTCCTCTTTGCTCCAGAGATACTGACAAAAGAAGGAGACCAAATAGCATCACAAACAACATTATGTAGCAGCACTACCATAAGTTTCCATCAACAAGGCAGAAGAGATGCTGGGGAATTACATCAGTGAACTGGATATAGCACCAAAATATTTCTTTTAGTTGCTGCTGCCTGGCAGCTTGAAGAGGAGGAATTGGTGTGGTAAGGGGTGCAGAATATGCTCTTTTATATATTAAATTGTTGAAAATAAAGCTACCTCTAAGAAGACAGATATTGTTTGAAATTATTTTCTTGTTTAATATGATTTACTCTTTGTCAAATTGTGTTTTTCATTTGGAGAAACTGGAGATATTTTCACAAAGGCTTCTTACAAATAAAATCAGGAGAAAACTTTACAATAGGCAGAATTTAATTATTGTTATATAGAAATGTTATTTGCAATATGTTTTCCAGCTTTATTTAATAATTAAATGTTGCAGCTATTGTAAACATAAAATTCAAACTGTTTAAAAATACCATCTACATCCTTTTCCAAATTAAACCTCAAATATGCAAGCTTAGAGTATCAAATATATATGCATCTTATATTTTTGAAATACAGTGGAGTCAGCACCAAACTACAACATATTCACTAAAAATGAGAATCTTGAGCTTCATAGAGCCAAAGAACAGTGGTATGACTAACATTTCAACATTACTCATAAAAAGGTGTACTAAGAATATTTATCCCCATTTATCTGCTTGTGTAAGAATCAGAACAATGGTACCTATTATTAAGACATCAAAAGGCATCATATAAACGATTCGGTTGTAGGAATGATATGAGGACTAAATTGTTCAACTCAAATGAAAAATTCATCATTGGCATACACAGTCTCTTAAACCTAAATATAGCAGAATTCCTTGGGATACCAAAAAATCTAGAGCAAATGTAGTAAGAGGAAAAGGGGAAAGCCTGGCCTGTGCAAAGTAAAACTATTTGTGATGAATGATGGAACAGGTTTGACTCTGCAGCAAATTAAAATTTCTTTTAACTATTCCCTCCACTAAAGAGGCAAATGATAGATATTCTGCCTGGGGGTTGAAGCTGCATACTCCAAGGAACTGGTAATGGTACTGGGGAATAGAGTCTTTCACATTCAGGTTGCTGGTCAGGATCTACCCATGGCAGGTAGGGACAAAAAGTTAGTATTATATGACAATTGTTTGATAGTCTACATGAAATAGGTTGGTAGTTTCAGTCCTGTTCTTCATGGACAGAAGTCAACATCACATTTAGTATCTTTTCCACAGCCTCAAAAGAAAGGCAAAGGATTACTAGAGTATGTCTAATCCCTAGGGACAGTCACTCCAGGTCACACTAGAGCTACACAGGTGGCATGGGGTGGTGGAACTATATTGCACGTCCTGTGCTCATTCTGTGAATAAATAGATGTCCACAGTTTCTTGTAAATTCAACCTCCCACCATTTAGTTTAAAATTTTGGATACTAAGTTCATATAATATACACTGCACATTTGAAAAAAATGGTAAAAAGTTGCTCAACTTTAAGGAAACTGGTCAGCTCCCAGGTAAATATAAGCAGAGGAGCAGCTCATTTCCAGGATTTCAGTGATACCTGTAGGCAGTACTATGCTGGGAAGGAAGGAGGGTCTGTGGCTGCTAGGAGGAGGGTCAGGGTCAGGATGCCTTTTGGGACACCCCTTTCTGGGAATCATGCCCACGCCCAACTGTATCTTTCAATGAGAGCTTCCTCTGACTGCAGCCAAGTCCCACACCTCATCCCAGGAAGCAGCAGGGTAGAGAGGCATATGCCTGGACCAGAGGCCAGGGTGAGAACTTTCCCTGGCATGAATCCCAGAGCAGTTTCTAGCCGAAGATACGCAGCTGTTTATGACATGTTGAAGGTGCCAAATGATAGTGAGGCAGCCCACACGTTCAGGTGAAGGGAAGCCTTGACATAGCCAAAACAAACACTAGGGAGAGTCTAGGTGTATTGGCATGAAGGAATTATCAAGACGATAGGATGAGACCTGTTTCGTAGCCATACCCCTTTCAGTCTAAAGTGCCCAGGATACGTATAGTTGATCTATGTGCAATTTTCTGAAGACAAATATACTGATCCTTGAGATGCTCTAGTTTAACTTCTGCTATTCCTTAAATCATGTGATCTTATTAAGATTTATTTGTAAAAATATGGTCATTTAATAAATGTGTTAGGCAATTAGCATGAAAAGCTCAGCTTTAAATGGAAGTCTTATTTGAACAACGAAAAGAACTTAATTTCTAAGTTATCTGTAAATTTCTTCCAAGGCATTTCAAAATATATCCTAAAGGGAAATTTCAGGGTAGGCATAATTATAAAATATTTCTTTACCATTCTTCAGGCTTTCATTGTTACTATTAAAAAAGAAAATCAATGGAGGCAAATAGAAAACTACCTGAATTTTAGCTGTGACATACTGTTCAGCTGTATTATTATTATTATTCATGTTCATATGTCTGGTATATGTTTGACAAATGAATATGTTAGGTTCTTCGGAAACACAATGAATCTCTGCCCACTCCATAGGAATGAAAAGACCCATCCTTAAGAATATTTAACAAATTAGTGACAAAACTACATTAACTTATCTATATATAAAAACAAAAAATGTGAAGCTAACAGGATGTGTGTGGAACTTCACTAACCAATTACTTGTTTTTTGTCAAATCCTATTTCCCCTTCCTTCATCTATTTGGGTTGCCCACTTTAATTGTAATCATTTCAGAGGAGAGACCTTGATTTCAGATGTGTCTGTAAAACCCCTAACATATTTAATTGTCTAGCATCTAAAGTAATACATTGCAAAAGTGTACAAGAGACTGGTAATAAAGGGGCTAATTACATAGCCTGCACCTTGGGTCTCACAGTCATGAAAAGGCTATACATAAATATCTGTTTGTATTCAGTGGATTCAGAACTCCTGCAGTAGTATAAATGCATCTTACATTAATACACTGTATCAGTAAAGCTCAGAAGTAAGAATAAAACAAATAAAAGTTGATATTGGAGCTATAAATCTAATTTGAAAGTAAAAATGATTTCTGTTTTAATGATTTATACCCTTTGAATATTCCTGGACATCTAAAGAGGGGGCATTCTTATGGTTCTGTAAACATATGCTACATGTCAAGAAAACTATATTTTAATACATAATATAGCCCCATAAATAGATTACATTTGAAATAGCCCTAAGATAGAACAAATCACAAAGAGGTTAGTACATGTGTTAAACCACAGAGCCAAAGTGTAGAAATAACATTCTTCTGACATCATGAATGAATGTCACTTTTATACTTTTAGGGGAGAATTTACATAGACATATTGAAATTGAAGGCAATTCTTGTGTATCATGTTTTTGTGGTTTCCATTATCCTACCCTTCAATGTATTTTATGGGACTTGTTACTTGTTAATTTTGGATATTCTTTCAATATTTCTTCAAATGGAAGGCTGAAGGAATTACTTTGGCATATTTCTATGTGTGGAGAAGCTCATTAAGAGATTGGGAAAAAAAATTACTCAGCATTCCCTCACCATTAGCAAGATGCTGGGATTGTGCATATGTAAACCAAAGAAGAAAGGAAATGTGGTTAAAATGCAGCATAACATGATAGTGTGGCATTTTTTATCAGAATCTGATTGCCTCTCTTATGGCCTGATCCAATTTCTATTAAAGTCAATGGAAAGACTGCTATTGACTTTAACGGGCTTTGGATCATACATACCCTTAATATTGTGGAAGACTGGGAATTGAGAAATGGGTACAGTATATACTGAATTTCTCCAAAAATATTCATGAGATGACAGAAGAATGTATCACTCAACTGCAAAATTATTACAAATGTAATATATAGTTTTAGGCATTAGTCTTAATGGTAAAACTAACTGATGGCTATTAGAAAATCATGGAGCATGGCTTTTCTCTGTTTATGTATACAGTATCAATTTAGCTTTTCTTCTAGCTCTGTTTTAGAACTTTTAATTTTAAATCAGTTGTAAACAGTTTGGATCTGTGTAATCTCTTACCATATAGAAGATATTGAGTATACTCTTAGAGAATCAGATATATTTTATATTTCCACTAAAGTGCATTATGGATTCAATTTAAACAACAGGTACGCTGTATTTTATGACTGGTTAAACCATTAATCAAGATAAGTATTTGAAAGCACACGGATTTGAGTTTACTGTGCTGTTGATTGCCCAGCAACCATTCTCTATAATCATTGTTAGTAGCCGAGCACTGTTCCTGGAGACCATGTGCTACCTTAGCATATGTTCTTTTCATACACTGCTTCAGATGGAAAATTAAAGACTCCAAACAAAACATTTATGTCCAGATTTTCAAAAGAACCCTGCACCTGACAGCTTCAAATTAGTCACCTAACTGACCATATTTTAAATGTGAATGGAGCTGATTTGGGGCATTGAGCATTTTTGAAAATCTGCTCTTAATACCAGGAAAATAAATCCATTTGGTGTTCAAACTTTTAAAATTTATTTTTACATAAAGAAGTAGTAACTATTACCTGTAAAAAGTTATTTCAAATTATCATGAAAGGCAAAGCGTGTAAATAAATTTAATTAATCTAGCCTTGCAAAATGCTCAGGAAAACTAGCCAGCTCAGGAACAAATCTACTACACACTCTTTTTCATGCACGCAATCCCCTCTCCCTCCCACTCCTAACATACAGCCACATTTAAATACCTGGATATTCTCTTTCTAAGACTCATACACACACTTTATATACCTGCATTTCACACACACATACCAGACAAGCCCCATACCACCATTCACTCCTTATTTAGCCCTCTGACCCAGTAACAAATACCCTGACTCACTTCTGTTTGTTGCTCCCACTTAGCCTCTAATCACTCTTACCCAATTCACTTTTCATTCAGTCAGGTTTCCACTCATCATTTGCCAACTCATCTTTTTCTCTCTCATGCATGTTAGAGAGGAAGGATGGAGCAGTGGCTAGGGTACTAATTTGGGACATGGAAGAACCAGGTTCAACCTCCTGCTCTAACACAGACTTTCATGAACTTGGGTAAGTCAGTCTCTTTGTACCTTAGTACCCTTCTGTGAAATGGGGATAACAGTACTTCCCTTTCTCAAATTAAAAAGATTGTGAGGAACTCATACTATGGTAATGGTGACAATATGTACCTCGATACAATAAGTACCTAAGATAGACATAACTTTTTTCCCATTTCCCTTCCCTCAGAAATTCATCATTTCTGTTCCCTGCTGCACCACATTTTATGCCCCCCAGTCAAGCCACCTCACAGCTTGCAGGGCCCCCCTCAGACCTCAAAGTCTTCCACTGAGCAGGGCAACCGAGAGAAAAGAAAGCTAAAAATGCCCACAAAACAGTAAAAATCATGAGCAGTGGTTTCCTAACTTACACTGCTCTTTCCCTGGAGCCATGGAAACCCCTTTGTGATTGAGCCTTTGAAAGCTGGATGGGGCAGGACAAAGAGTCAGGGATCAGTTACCCTTTGCGGCATGCTTTTCCTAAACACCAGTGGAAACAGTGCTTGAACAGCTATTGGAAGTTAACATTGCTTGAAACAGATCTGCCTGTCAAGTGGGCTGTTGCTGATGACTCGGGATCTGCTGAAACAGAGAGACAGAGTGCAGGTCATCTGCATATTGGTGGCAACCAGTCCCTTACACATGGGCTACATTCCCCCTACAGCTCACATACCTTTTAAACAAAAGTGATGACAGAATGGAATCCTGCAGGATGCTACAAGAGATCAGTTACACTTGGCTGCATGCTCAGAGTAGGGGAGCAATTTCCCAGCACAACCCTCTGACAGCTCTCAGAAAAAGAAAACCGGTACAGAAAACCAACAAAAAACCCCAAATACATTCCCATCCAGCACTGCCAGGGTTTATGCCATCAGCATTACCTCATGGTTAATGGCATCAAAAGACAGCTGTAAAGAATCAACATGGAAACCCACTCTTTGTCATCACTGAGAGATCAATCAATAAGAAACAGTTTCTGTATCATATTCAGACCCTCAGATCTTGCACCTGATTGACAGAAATAAATTAAACCTGAGCACTTTGGTTAATGCCAGAGTTGCCTCGTCTCTAGCTTCACAATAAGCTTGCCTCAAAAAGAGCAGGTCAGAAGCAGGGAGACCGTAAGAATGTCAGCATCAAGAAGTGGCTCCTTGATCAATGGCCCGAACATCTCTTACGAGGAAGCTGATAATTTCTCCCTCATTGAAAGGCAGGGTAACACCTTAACTAGTGGTGGATGCAATACCTCTCCTTTTAAATTTTACTAGCCAAGTTACAGGTACCAGCCTGTCTTCAGCACATTTGGAACCTCAGTGACAGAAATTTAAGAGATGACGTCTTATTTGTCCCCTCAGATACAAAAGTTATCCTCATTGATAGACCCAAAAGATAGCTCCTTTCAGAAGGAAATATTTGATTGTTTCCAGGAAATTAGCAGCCTGAATTCAGCAACCTGTCTACCAGCCAGTAGGAGCAGATGCAGGAGCATGGTGTAGTAGAGTGTAAAATGGGGCCCAGCCAGGGCCACCCCTCCACTCCAGCACCACTCCAGACTCAAAACTGAGCAGGGGAGAAGGCCCACTTGGGGGGCACTAAAAACCAGTACTTCCCCCCCGCCCCAATATGGTTGCAGGTAAAAACTAAAGGGAGGAACCAGTTAGGGACTCCAGCCAGGAGGAGCAGCTGCAGAAGCAGCCAAAGCAGGGACTTTTGGACATTCAGAGAACTTTCTACAGATCTGATTGGACTTTATTGGCCTTATGCTGATTGACTGTTTCATCAAACCCTCCCCCATGGTTTCCTCACTTTAGCTTCACTCTACATATGCCCCCTCTTACCCTTTTCTTCCCTGCCCTGTCCCTTTCAACCCACCTTCCATTTTCTTTCCATTTAGCTGATCTGCCAACCACACCCACCAAAAAGAAATCAAACCCATCAAGCTACCATGATGTCTGCTGCCATCACACTATTTGCACTGCTTGTGTTAACCTTTCCCTACCCTGTGTTTGTCTTTTCTATTTAGATTGTAAGCTGTACGTTCAGGGACCATCTACTACTCTGTGTTTATACAGTTCTTAGCACAATGGAGCCCCATTCTTGGTTGGTCTTTAGGCACTACCATAATAAACATGAGTAATAATAATAAATAATAATACCACCACCCAGAACTATTCCACTGGATGAGACTTTGTTGATGCCTCCATAACAACCACAACATGACATTATAAATACATTCTACCCAGAATAGATTGGATTCAGAATGTGATGTTTTTCATTTGTGCTCTAGCCTTATACGTTTCATCTGTCACAGGTCTTTTGTATATCAACAATGAGAGCGGCTTACCAGGACACTGATAGTACTGTACAGCTAGTGGACCAATGATATAAGACTACTCTGCTGTTCACCCTTTAGTAGCTGGATATCAGTCCTAGTATTTTGAGTATTTCAGGTGAGACGTAAAACTGAAATTTTGATCATCAATAATTACTAAAGAGCCCATGGAATTTTTTATAAGAGAAGGGCGGTTAACCCCGATGCTGGCAAAATCCTAACATTTATTATTACAGTCTGCCTATCTAAAATTCAAAGAATATTTCAATTGGAGAAGTTATTTTTCACTTCCTCTCCAAAAAGGACCAGTTAGTGTTGATGTCATAGAACAGCTACTGCATTCTATTCCAGAGGTAGCCATATTTCAGTAATGTGTGGCTGATTCTTTTTACAAACACAGCTCGTAAAGTGCTTTAATATCATTTGTGGTAGAAGGCACTAAATAAAAATAGTTATTTGATCCTCCAACCTATGAAGGTTTTAGAATGGGAACTAAAAAAACCATAATTAAAATAAATTATTTTCTTTAAGTTTGTTTTACTACTGATTCACTTTTTTTCATAATTGAAATCAGTCATAAAACCTGAAATACACCACTTATTGTAATTACTTTTTTGTAGTTCCCATACTAAAATCCTCATAGATTTGAGAATCAAATAATAAAGTTCACAGTGGTTTAATTGTTAAAACAAGGATTAGAAGTCAAATTCGATTCCTTATTCTACCGCTCATTCATTGTATTACAATGGACAAGTCACTCATCTTGTTTTTTCCCTAAATTTACGCATTTTTAATGGGTATAAATAATGCCTATCTTGAAGTGTAATTAAGGTATATAAGGTGCTTTGAGTAACTTTGCTTGAAAGTTCCTACATTAGTGCAAATTGTAAGCAAAATAATAACTATATTAATATTATCAGTGATTTAAACTAAGGTGGCAATTTAAAGCAACCAACCTCAGTACAAAGTGTTTTATAAAATTATAACAGAGACTTTATTTCAATTATGATTAAACGATATGCTGTAGCTCAAGCAAAAGTTATGAGCTTGATGAAGGAATTACTGGGTAAAAGGCTATCACCTGTGTTATGCAGGAGGTCAGACTAAATGATCATAATGGTCTCTTCTAACCTAAAAATCAATGAATCTCAGTTTGATATTGGAAGATTCCACATTAGAAAGGAATTAACTACATAGCTTCAGAGGCTATTTTTGCCTAATATAATCTAAATATGAGTATCAGAACAAATAAACTGATTTAGAACAAAATCTTGAATATTTTCAGCCTGGCCTTCTTTTTATGCATGGAAATTACTCCTGTATTTTTGTGCCCACAAATGAACCAGAGAACTAAAGATTAGCCTTTCCCATGACATCTTTTGGGCTTGCAATTCACTGTAGTGAAAAAAATATGCGTGCAAAGTCTGCCCATAAAGGAATGTTGGGTTTTTGAAAATACAGGCTTTAGTGCATTGAGAATACAGTGCAGTTAGAAAACAGCTAACAAAACAGAAACAGATTAAAATTCTTATTAATATCAACAAATATATAATATGATGCACACCCATTTCAGTATACTGGCTTTTGCTCATGAAATAAAATATCATAGCAATCAGTATATTGTTTCCACACATCTCAAATATGCAAATTAGTCTACGTCTTTTTGAAAGAGAGAGAAAACGTACCAGACTACCAATAGTATTTGGGAAAGCAAACTGATTTAATACAGTTATTTGAATTTCACAAATGGCTATGGGATTCCCCTATCTCTTTGTTTCATACCATATATGGTATCTGTGCAATATCCACAGGGCAAATTATTCACTACCTTTTTCAAGATGAAAAAGCTACTGATTGGCATCAAACATCAAGAGGGATTTTGGCATTAGAATAGATTTACACTTGATGACATGTCAAAGCCTTGAAACAAAAACTGCAGAATTTACTCATGAATGCCGATGGCAAGCCATTTATTCAATACTATGCACATCTTTCCAGGGATGGCATTCAACCATACCAAGAACAAAATACAGCAAACAAAACCTGGGTATATACTTGGAAATGAAAGTGTTTAACCAGAATGAACAAAATATGAGCCAACTTTACCTGTCGTCAGCTGTCACTTAAGAATAAAGAACATAACATTTGTTTACTACAGAGGGAAACAGAATCCATATACATAGGATCAACAGCAGTATGGGTGGGCAGGATAACTCCCACTATGAAGCTACTGTTCCTTTAGCAGAGATGACCTCGGACTAGTAATAGAGAGGAAAAAATGAACTAAAAGAGTACCCATAAAGCACTAGATAAAATGAGCACATATGGCCCGGTGCCAAATTTTGCCTTTTCTCCTTGAGCGTTTGAATACTAGTCAGTGCTTTTCTTATTTCAAGGTTTCATTATTTGTATTAATAAACTACTTGTACATAATGTTGACAAAAATGTGATTCTTTTTGACATAGCCAGTTTAGTAGTCACAGGACATTTTTGGATGACACTTGTTAACAGAATAAAGATATTGGTGTCTTTAACCTGCTGTTGGACGAGATATTTGATATGTGGGAAAGTTCATTTATGTAGTATTGGTGTAACTATTGCATGAGTAATGGGGTGTGTGTGTGTGTGTGTGCGCGCGCATGCACGCACACGTGTGGGCCTTCAAAGACACAATGGAATATGCAGATAGGTTCAACCCACATGTAAAGATGACAGTAAGTGATTTCAAGTGACATTATCTTGGAGTGCAAATTTGTTCCTTCTGTAGATGTATTAACGCTATGTTCCATTCAACAAAGTGATAAGATTCACTTGTGTGGACATGATGCTGAAAGTTGTCTGTAATTTGTCTAAAATAGCGTTAGGTGGTTTTGATAACTGAAAGAAACAACTAAAATAAGAGCAAAGACAAATGATCCTTTTTAAAAAAAAAATAGAGTTTACATTTCTCCTTCCATTTCCACTGAAGACAGACAAACAAGAATGACACTGTTTTAAAACTTTCGGGTTCTTTGGGATACTTTTTCATAAGAGATGGGTCAAAACTGAAAAACCATTGTCATACTTCTGAGGATCTGAAGTACCTCTGGTGTCGGTAATGCCAAGCCAAAGCCTGACCAGTGAAGTTTTGCCCATCTCCAATTTTCATATTATATTGAGATTTTGGACAAGGAAGAACACTGTCATTTTAAAATATTTAGAAAATGGTTTTGTATTTTGGTGTACTACGTAATTAACTTTGCAAGCTTTTAAGAAATAAAACACCTGAATACTGCTGGAGGCAGTTGTTTATTTCGTACTGTATTTTCACATAGCATGTTGCCTTGCAATGGATCACTGGCCTACATAAAAGGCTCAAGAACACACAACCTAATACTGTTTACTGCTTAATTTCAACCGTCTTCAGTGGCTGCATACACTGTTAGCTATCCAATACTGTTAAATGCAACCATCAAGCTAATTTTAATTTTTAAAATATTCAAATAAAATGAATTTTTATTGCAAGGCAAGTTCTAAGGGCCTCACATTTTCAAAAGAGTTCAGTACCCAACTGTTTCTATTTAAATACTAAAAGAAGTGACTCTATTTTCAGAAGTGCTCAGCATCCAGCATCTCCCATTGTTTTCAATAACTGTTGAAAGCTACTGGATGCTGAGCACTTTTGAAAATACAGCCACTTCTATTAGATACCTAAATGGGAGCTGAACTCTTTTGAAAATATGGCCCAAATTGTAGGTGCCAAGCTCTTTTAAATGTCTGGTTCTAAGTATCCACGTCTCCTAAAGCAAACTTATAACAGGACAGCATTGTGGAGAAATGAGAGGAAGGGAGTTCCAACATTACATGTGAACAAAGAGGAGAGCTGATCATGCAAGGATACAGGAGCAGAGAGGTGAGACAAATAATGTAGTCAGAGGAAAAGTTACATACCCGAGAGTGGATGAGAAGTAACATGAAGGCAGACAGGTGTCTAATAAAATGTTATTTTTAAAAAAGATGGCATTCTTGCCATTTCTGATACATGCACTTGCAACCACTGTGCCGTTAGGAAGCAGAAAGAACAAACAATGGGTTTATTTAGTAGTAGATGTATAGAGTTCCTTCGTGTGCCTAGAAAGTCCTGTCCATCCAGATTCATATTAGTTGTGAAGAAAAGTAAGGCAAAGCACTACAAGAAAAAATTACTTATAACAAGGCATAAAGTGCTCAGACTATTGTGTAGCCCTCAGTACATGTAACTTAGTATGATAAACTTTCAGCAACTTCCAAAATTAGCTGATGGTCATGGAGTGTAAGATAAAAACCATGCAACAAGAAAAGATCACAGAATATTGTTATGGAGAATTTCAGAGGCCATGGAGTCCAACATTTTCCTAAAGGACCTTTTAAAATTAGATTTTTCTTATGGCAGTCTACACTACAAAATTAAGTTGACCTAAGTTATCTCGACGTACAGCCACTGCAGAAATTAAATCGCTTTTGCATGTCCACACTACTCTCCTTATGTTGGCACCAATTTAACTGTAAGTGTGGAGAATTGTGGTACAGCTTCTGAAAGGCAGCAACAGTGAATGTAAGCAACGCAGTGTCTACACTGACACTGCGTTGACTTAAGCACTTTGCCTCTTGTGGAGGTGGAGTTATTAAGTCAGGGTAGTGGGAGAGTTACATCGGCGGGGACTACATTTCAGTATAGATGTTTACAGAGTTAGGTCAACATAAACTGCCTTTTGTCAACCTAACTCTGTAGCGTTGATCAGGCTTTAGTGACACCATTCACAGCTGACAAACCTAGCACATCTATTTAGAATTTTAAAATTGTTCTTGTGATATGAGTCTCTTACTGATGACAGAATAGAGAGCAGAAGAAATCCTTATCTTCAAAAACGCCATTTCACAATAGGACAGTAATCTCCCAATGGTGGGCAAAGGAGATACAGGTGCATGATGAGTATCCATGTATATGAGCCAGTTCTTTAAATCAGTATTAGGGCTCAGAAGGTGCCTGTATTACCATAATCTCTCAACTCTTTGGAGAAAGCAACTTCCCTGAATGGAGCAAATTTCTTTTTCATGCAGAATAATTTGACCTTAATTCTAGGTGATATCCAAAGCATGGGGGCCTTGAATGACCTGACTATTGGGAAGTTTAATGTAGTACAGAAGGTGCAGAAAGAACAATATTCCTCTTTTGTACTGAAAACTGTAAAATTCTGAGAGGCTGCTCCTCAGGTTATTTTCTGCTCATATCCAAAACTACATCTTCTTCCTCCTGCATTCCAGGAGGCTCACAGCTGGGCTCCTGGTTTATGCAGAATCCTTTTATATTTCAAACAACCATTAAAAGCAAAGTAATCTATTGTAGAAAGACTGTAATTTAAAGCAACACTGCACATTACGGAGCTGAGAAATTTATTTTAACACTATAATATACAGTAATTGAGGACAACCTCTAAATTAATTAAAAATGAATAAGCTTTACTAAACTTTTTATTTTATACAAATGTTTACATTAATTTGTATTTTGAATATATGCTCAAGGTTGGAGCCTGTATAGATGCTGAGCCAGGGGATTACAAGGTTGCTATGGTAGTAATTTATTGTTCAACAGTTAAATGATTGCTGAATTTCAAATCATTAAAGTATGCCAGCATATAGGATAAGATTACTCAAAATACTTTGCACATACCATGTGAAAACATATACAACACTGATGGGATTAAAATCATCTATAGATGTACCTTTTTTTTCTTTTTCTTTTTAGTAACTACATATACCTGTCTAAATATCTGGATGTTGCTTAGGCACGTGGCAGTTTTTCATTGAAAACAGGGCCAAAATGCACATTATTCTTAAGCTATGCAAATGAAACTTAGGCAGTGCATACATTGCATGTTCTATGCAAGTCATGTTGATAGACTTGAACGAATGTCTGTCACTGTACACCGTGCATTCATATGCATATGATGTTTGTGTATGTGTATTTAGCTGCAACTATACTAGTTCACTTTGAAAAAAGCTTTTAATTGTTGCATTCCTTACTGAATGATCTCCTAACCAGTGACAAAGGAGTTTTACACCTTTGCTTTTCTCTGAAGTCTGACTGCAGCCAAAGAGTGCTGAAGTGAGTACATGCCTGAAGCAGTGGGTAATCACTTCAGCACAACTCAAACAAAACAATTAAAAAAAACACCAGACTGCTTTGGGAATGGCAAACAAGGGTGACCTTTTTTGATTTCATGGATAATATAAATATGGAATACATGGTGTTGAGGGCAAAGAAAAACAAATGAAATAAAAAAGAAGATTTTTAATCATTCCTGCCCCAGCAATATTGTATTTATATAGAGTATGTTACATTAGATTTTTCTGACAAATTTTTGTTCTATAGGTAGTGTAAGCCAGAGGAAAAATAAGAATGTGCGGTTCCTACCACAACGACTTTACAGTTTAAATCAAGCACACATAATACAGTTAAAGCTTGAAATCAGTCAAATACAACTTGGACACACATGACACACAGGATGACGGTTTAATCTCATAACATGATTTTTTTTTCAACCATTTTATTTATTTAGCTATTATTAAGGTGTGGCATTTGAATGGATAGGTATGTTTAGAGGAGCTAAAGAATGGAGCAGAATTTTGAAAGTGTAAGGAGTGGCATGGAAGATGTGAAGCCAAGAGTGAGAGAAGAACAAAAAGGAGCATAATGAGTGAGCCTTGGGAGGAACACAGGCAACAGAAATGAGAGAAAACAAGAGCAGAGATGTAGGCCTGGAAGAATTATGCAGGGCCTTGAAGATGGAAATGAAGCACAAATCTGATGCAGAAAGTTAGTAAAGCTATCAGCTCAATGAAGGGATTCTAAGAAGGGAGTGAAATGGAGTGACAATGTCAGAGCAACAGGAGAGAAAAGTGTTTAGCAGCAGAATTTTGTACAGGTTGGAGGGAGACAAAAATGGGGGAATGATGGAGGGAGGGAGGGGCAAGACGATACACTGGGAGACTAGAGAAGACAAGGTTGCATTAGCCTAAGTGTAAAATGGCCAAGACAATGACATGCATATTAATAGCAGGTCTTGAGAGGAAAGGATGGACTTTAGAAATAAGGTGCAGAGATGGTGAGAGCATGAATGTGAAAAAGGAAAAAAGAGATCAAAAATGAAAGTGGATTTTCAAGACTGGCAGAGGGAGAAGATAGAGATTATTATTTATTACAGTGTACTGTATTACAGTGTACTTAGCTCTAAATGCATCATCAACAGGGATAGAGATGATGAGGAGAAGGGAGGGAATATGAGAAAGTTTAGTTTTAGTCAGCGGCATGATAACCACGTGGAGATGTCAGAGATGGTAGACTAGAGAAATTCTGGGGGCAGAGAGGTAAATTATCTCTGATGGGGCAAACATTATTTGAAATGGATAAAAGATTACCATTTATGTTTGATATTTCAGTGATATCTGACAGTGGTTTTCATGTACTTTGAGTAAATGAGATAAGGCTATTCTTTTCTGCCTGTTGTCACCATTCTACACTTATTTGTCACACATCTGGTTGAGCTCCCTCTGTTGAACAATCACCCGACTGCTGTGAGGGGATCCAAATGTTGCACGCCAGGCACAGATCTCTCATTTGGCACCCCTCTTGGCAAAGGACCCCCAGAAACCAGTACTATCTTCCCCAAGCCTCCCCAGCAGCTCTTGCATGTTCCCTAGAATCCCATCAAAGGTGTGAGCCTTCTAATTCACAGTTTACCTCTTCAGTGGCAGATAGTTAAAGCCAGAATACACACATATAGACTTTGCACAGAATTCTAAAACACCATTGTTCTTTACTTAACAGCACAACAGATATACAAATCTAGTCAAAACAATAAAAACTCACCTATATTTGTTTCCCCTGCCTGTTTTCTCATCACTCTGGACAGTTCTTTGGGCTTGGGGAGGCCCAGGATCCTTCTCCTGCAGCTCATGACTGTTTGTTGCATAGGTGGGATTATTCCATTTTTAAATATAATCAGATATCAATACTAGCTAGTTTTCCCGGCCAATAGTGGCTACAGGTCCAGATAGCCGGTGATATCAATCTCCCATTGCTTAGCAATTGCTTGTTCTAACAGCTAATATGATACCTTACATGAGGGATGAGGTCTGTTTCAGTGATGACCAAGTACCAGAGAATGGGAGACAAATTAGCTGAATAGCTAGACATTAGTTTAAGAAAGCAATCACCTAAATGGCTAATCTCCACTTGGAAATGTTAAACCTATCCTACATGTAAGCCCTTCTTCACTATGAGTCACAACCTACAAGGCGCTGAGCCTCTCATCTCCCACTGACTCCTCTGGTACTAGGAGGAACTCAGGACTTTGCAGGATTGGGCACTATGACATTATTGCTAATAGCTGCTAGTCTGCTGTTATCCTAGAGATATGGGACAAGAGACAGGTGGAGCAAAAATTTAAGCATAAAGGGGTGAAGCCAGATTTTCCCTATTGAGAACTTCACATAGCAGCCAACCCATTCCATCCAAAAAGATGGAACAGGAGTTATGGCAAAAGGGGTCTATTGACAGAACTGGGAAAGAGAGAGCATGAAGACCTGAACGCAGAGTTTTTCCCACTTGTAGGCTTCTTGCCCCAACTAAGGCTTTTCCCCCCCCCCCTGTAAGGAGGCACTCAGCAGCCCCATCCCACCAAAAGTCTAAGGACAGAAGGACACCTAGACAGTATGAAGAACTACAGCACACAAACCAAATACACAGTGGAGCAGGAAGAGTGCAGCAGCAGCATATCACCCTAACAAGAAGAATGATAAGTGAATGGAGTAAAGTACATCATTCCACAGCAACCTGATACCATCAAAAAACTACTGGGGAGGTGCAAGGGGTAAAGGCAATCTTCTTTTATCAACGGGTTCCTCAAAATGAATGAAGAGAGAATACAGAGGGTGAGGGAAGTAAAGTCTCCCCATTGCCTCAACATCAAACAAATCAGGACTGTTGCAAATCACTGGTAGATGCCAGGGGGTAGTTTATAATGCAAATGTCCATAATTACAGTTATTTTGGTTATATAGTTTTATCATTTTTAAATCAAATGTTCTGTATATATTTCTAAATTACCTATGTTGTGGGGGTGTGAGAGGTCAAGAAACAGCAATTCTGAATACTTAAAATGTGGATAGAATATAATATTTAGGATATGTACACTTAGATTTCAAAAAAAGAAATGGTCACATTCCTGATTTCTTTGCACAAATAGATTATCCACCAATTTTTTTCATGTCTAGTTTAACCTGAATACCTATAGCCAATATTAGTAATATTTATGTATTCAGTATTATCAGCAAACTGAAAAAGTTTCAATGCAGATGACATACGGTTACTATATATAGGTTTCTATGGACTTTACTTTTCTCAGGCTTCAGGGTTTTTTGGATTCTATTACATTCGTAAGAATATAGTTCAAATAAAAGTTCACAAATTAATACCATATATTGTTTGTATCTTTCTTTTTAGTGAGCATGAGAAAATATGAAAAGATTTAGGGGCAAATTTTATCAGGCTGAACATTTTTTGCAGATATGTGAGGGTTAAAGGAAGGAATGACTCCGTCCCCTGCCTTCCCAAGATCTAGCTCTGCAATTACTACTCCCTATGCTACACAACTGCAGTAGTACCTATGGTTGATGTGCTCAATCTCCACATGGTGGAGGGGCTGGTGGATGCAAGGAGCACTAATCCCCTGACCCTTCCCTCCGAAACACCCTTCTGTGTTTGTACACAGGGAGTCCGCCATGGAGGTGTGCTCTATGGCATGTGGGAAACCTCCTCTCTTTCTGCTCCACCATGAGTCATTGCCCTCCATGCCTTCAGAAGGATTTACCAATTAGGGTATGTCTACACTACATGCACTACAGCCGCACAGCTGCAGTGCATACATTTACTATAGCAACGGAAGGGGTTTTTTCCCATCACTTTAGTAAATCCATCCCCTTGAGAAGGTAGCTGCATTTACTGTGTGGGTTAGGTTGACCTCACTACGTCACATAGCGCATGAAATTTTTCACAGCACTGAGTGGTGTAGCTAGATCGACCTACGTTTTAGATGTAGACCAGGCCCTAGTGATTAGAATATTGATATGGGTAAGCAAGTTTGGGAAGGGTTGCACTGCTAAACAAGAGGATGCTTTTTATTGTGTTCCTGTTAAAATATAGCAAAGAAAATAATAATCACATTTCTACACATAAATAGTATCACTACTTAATACAGAACATAATTTTGTATGATTTTAAAGTCATGCCTCAACATTTTAAAAATGAATTAAGTAAATTAAATTATTAGAAGCACTGAATGTATTTTCACTGTCACTTCCAGTTTACAATTTACTTACTTTTTAAAGCATATTCTAAAATATGCTGGGTCTCTATATCAATAATTTAAGTAAGTTTATTCAGAACAAGTCTTTTCAATAACATTCAGGCAATAATATATGCAAAAGCCATACCTAATGTTCATATTACGTAAAATAAGGCTATGTGAGTCTCAAAGAAGTGCCTGAGCTGATTTTACCATGACTTATTCATTCACTTAGTACTGCTTCCTTTTATTCTACCAGATCTACTTTAAAAATATTGGCTTGTAATTTCAGTTCTTACTCATCTCCCCATTTCCAAAAGAAACTAATACTGAATTTCTGGATAAAAGTCATGAAATGAAATAGATTTGATGTCACCTCACACAAAACAGTATTTCTAGTGTTAAGAAAAAGACAATACACAAGTTTATTTCTTGTAGATGTGAAAAAAAACATATTAATTTGTTTATTGTTGAAGCAGGAATCTCTGTAAACATCACCTACAAGAAGATACTAAGTAAATGCTGTAGCACCTCAGCTGTTCAATTTTGTATGTGCCTGATTTCTCTGATCAGTCTAACCAAAATTCAAAGGCTAAATTAAAGTTCTTATCCCCAACCACATTTTGGTAAAAGATTGCGAAAAAAGGCCTAAAATGTTTTAGGGAATCCGGATCTGACCTATAATTTTCTGGCCAATTCTACCATAATTCCTCTTAATTCAATGGCCAATAAAAACTGTCCTGCTTTATTTAATCCATTTTTCTCTGTGCTGAATGACAGATTAATTCCCTATTAATGTGAAATCTCTTGGTTTCCTTACCATATGTAAAGACAAATAACTAGCCCAACAAACTTTGGTAGTTTGCCTTGCAGCTAAAGCTAGGCAGAGAAAGGTAATTCCAATTCACAGAGAAATTCAATATTCTGAAATCTGGTTTAGTTCCAATTTGGAACAAATCCCCCAAAATTTAAAATTCTCTGTAAAGGGAATGGAAGCCCGAGCTGCTGAGGAGCTGTGAGTCTGGGAGTTGGAACAGAGTCTCTGTCTGTACAATTTATTAATTCTGGTTGATACTGTGAAATTGCATTATAAAATTGCTGTATTTTTGAATGTCTTAATGTGTATGTGAATTCCACCCTTGCTGGCCTGGGCTGTGTCACGTCCTCCTAGACCATAACTCAGTGACCCTAATTCAGGTGAAAATAGTTTAGAACAATGGGTGAGCTCACGCTTAGGAAAAATCAGTTGTATCCTATCCCTCTGCAGGGAGGAGGGAAAGTACAAACAATGGAAAATTACCAAACCTAGAACAAAGAAACCCATGTGTTGGTAGGGTGATATATATAAAAATTCCCAGAGTCACAAAGAAACTGGAGAGAGAACTATGCAGGAACAGGAAATGTGGGGCACAAGACAGGAGGGGAACGGACTGGCCAAGGGCACAGAAGTAGGGCTAATGGAGAAGATTCCTTGTTTCCAGCACACAAGCAATGCTATGCAGGAGAAGGACCCGGACATCCCTAGAATGACCCAGCCCCCAGCCCAAAGAATACCCTGGACAGGTGAGAAAATAGACTGGGCAATGTATATTATTATTTTGTGTGGATCTGGGTAATTCTCATGTGATTAAGTAAAGAGCAATAAGGTGTTAGACTTAGAACAAAGTACCTCTCTGTGTATATCAGTGATTTTCAATCTGTGGTCCACGGACCCCTGGGGATCTGCAGACTATATCTAAGATTTCCAAAGGGGTCCGCACCTCCATTTGAAATTTTTAGGGTCCACAAATGTAAACCGCTGTATTATATGCTTTACAATTGCCACCCATCTCCAGGGAAAGTTAAACTGCAAACCAAAGGCTCACATAATGGGGTGGCGTTCTGCGAGAGGGTATGTTTATGCTCCTGGAGTGTTTTGGGGGTCAGTGCCTATCCTCCAGGCCTAAGACAGGTGGGCTGAAGGGCTCCATTTCCATGAAGGGATAACAAGAGTTCGTGCACAGGAAATGTGCCAGAGAGCCCAAGGGAGGAACCAGTGCTGTTGCCTGCTGAGACACAGAGAAGATCCAGAGGCTTAGATTCCCCTCACAGCAATCTGGTGGGCGGCTAGCACAGGCCACTCAACTAGGTTCTGTTACATAGGGTTCCCAGACCTTCTGCTCCTGGTCACCTGGTCAATTTCGACAGATCAACAAATTCTGATGAAAAAATGTTCTGTCTGAATTTTTGCAACCAGCTCTACTTGCAGTCATACAATCCTGTGCTGTGATCCTCAGATCTCAGAAGTTAAGGTCTGATCTACACTAGAAAATCAGATTGGCATAACTACATCGCTCAGGGATGTGAAAAATCCACACCCCTGAGTGGTGTAGTTAAGCTGACCTAAGAGTCCCCATGTAGACAGAGCTAGGTCAACAGAAGAATTCTTCTGTCGGCCTAGCTATTTCCTCTCGGGGAGATGGATTACCGACGCCAACAGGAGAACCCTTCCTGTAGATAGTGTCTACCCTGAAGTGCTACAACAGCACAGCTGCAGCACAGCTGTAGTGGTTAAGCATAGATATACCCTGAGGGTTGAGTGTCCAACTTGGAGGGAATGCCCCCAATGAGCAGGTAGGTGCTGCAAGAGCTGGTGTTTGTGCCTAAGTAGGTAGCACTCTTCCCTCTGAGTTAGAATCGATTAGTGTTAGAGGAACTGTGAAAAAGAAGGTGTCACCTTTCAGGTGAAATAAACAGATTTGTCACCACTTTTGATCATTAAAAGTTCAATAATATTTCAAAAGTATTGATCTCAGTAATCTGGCCAATTATACAGTTATACAGCATAATTACTGTCTACCTAAAATTCTCCCTGCAGTATCAATTGGATAGGATGAGGGAGATTCTCTGCTGCGGCTACGATCTGCTCAGCGCCATGGGGAAGGGGTGCTATCCTGGAGCCAGTTATTGCTCCCTGAGGGCTAGTCTACACTTAAACTGCTGCAGCTGTCCTGCTGTAGCGCTTCAGTTCAGTTACTCACTACGTCAACGGGAGAGGTTCTCTCACCACTGTAGTTAACTCACTTCCTCGAGAGGCAGTAGCTAGGTCAACAGCAGAATTCTTCCATCAACCTAGCACTGTCTACACATAGTTAACTACGTTGCTCAGGGTTGTGGATTTTTCACATCCCCTGAGTGACATAGCTGTGTTGACACTTAACTTTTAAGTTTAGACTGGGTCTCATTCTCTGCTTGTCTCCACACTCAGCCCTCAGCCTGCTCTATGCCAACTGGCAACTATATCTAAGGGACAATCCACCAGATGGGAATAGCCAGAGTGCAGCGTGCATCAACCATGCCTCGTCCCAGTCACTAGCGCTACAGAGAGAGACAGTGAGTGAGAGAAAGAGAGATTTGAACGGGCTATGCTGACTCACTGACCACTGGAGAGATTGAGGTGGTTTCTATTCCCTTGGTGTTGCCAGAGGAATGAAACGGGACACTGAATCTGCTCCAGTATTTTTCTCTTCTTCTTGTAAACTATTTAGTGTTGTTGTGTAGGATTAAACAGCTGCTGCATTCTGCCTCAGTCATGCCTCAGTGATCCATTTATAAAATTTTGCAAAACTGAATGTAAAGCACTTTAAAATCTTCTAGAATAAAAGATATATTTTTCTCTTATGATTGCTACTTCCTTACTTAAAATATTTTCTGGAAACCAGCTATTTTAAGTCTGTGTTTTAGGGTTTTTTTATCTTTTTGTAGAGCAGCTTATATATCCTACATTCCATGAAAAATATGTGGAGGCGAGTTTAATTTAGAGTTGTTGGTCCTCCAGGTTCCAGAGAGGACCAAGATATGTTTTAGGAGATATTAATAAGCGGAGGGACTATTGGATAGGGAGGTTATTTGCTAGTTCTCTGTGAATGCATTTGAAGTCTGGTGTGTCTCTGCTCACATCACAGTGAGTCAGTGAACACTGCATGTATCAGAACTGACAGAATCCTCATTCAGAGAGAGGAGATAACAAAAGAAAAGAGTAAATGAAACTCTTCTACTCAGAGGGTAGAGTTCAAGTTCCTCATTCCCAAGCACTGAAGTAGGTCTAAAGCAGGTAGGGGCTAAACAGAAAGAGGAAGAGGAAGGGCTGAGGGAGCAAGAAAAGTTCCAAGACAGAAATAGAGAAAAGGGGGGAAAAAAAAAAAAACCAGGAAGTGCACAGGAAAATAAACTTAATTTAGAGCTGCAGCATGGAGTCCCAGAAAGAGAAAGGGAGGAGCCATCTCCACAGGAGCAGAAAGAGTGAGAGAGCAAACTGCCTGAAAGGGACAAAACCTGAACAAATAAATAAAGTCTGGAAAGAAACAAGAATAATGGAACTAATGGTTCTCATAATACCCTCCAAGAACTTGAACTTCATAGATAAATCAGCATAGCCAAAATGAACACATTATTCTGAGTAGTTTCAAGTAGTGTCAAGACTTGTAAATAAAAGTGAAGAATACCAATTTAATTTCTTCATATTCATGGGAAATACAGCTGATGACATTCTGATATTAGGTCTTGCTCCAAATCAGAAGAATAAGGACAAAACAGAAAAGAAAATCTTCAGTGCATATTTTCTTAGAGAAATGTGAGCTACTCCCAGAGAACAACAAAAGAAGAAACTGTAGAAGTAAAGAGAAAGGAAGAATATGAAAGGTAAAGTGTGTGAAGACTGTGTAAGAAGCCAGTAGAGTACACATAACAGGATGCACATAGATTATGGCACAACCCCTGATCCAGGAAAATACAGATTGCACAAAGACTTGGGGAAGGGAAGAATTTCACAGAAGTGAGGGGAAGGCCACAGCAGGCATAAGTTACAGAACGGCCAATCACTCTGCTGAGAATGGTGAAAAAGGATAATAGGAAGATAAAATTTCCACAGCAGACACGATAAGATAGCTGAAAATCCTGGCAGTACTGAGAAAGTTGAAAAAGACTCAGAGAAAGAGATGTCCCATGATGGACACTACTATGGAGTTGTAGGTATCTGAGCATAGTACACAATAAAGTTCCACCTCATCTGCAGACACATCTTATTGAGGAGCTCAGTGAAGACTGTAATACAGACAAGTATTAGATTCATCAGTAACTTAATCGTTTAGCACACAAGTGTAGAAACTTCGATGCCAGTCATACAAACTGGATCAAATCTGAAACTTGTTGCAGGTGAAAACTAAATTAATGCAATGGCTTGATACAAATTAGTCTTCTCACAAGACTATTGATTCTATTCTGACTTTTAAAAAGTCCAGTTCATATGAAAGCTTAAGATTGTAGCAGAAGGAGTAGACTCCCATTCTATACCCGAAGGTCTGACGTAGACCAAGTCTGAAGTGAGAGCTAAGGAGATGCAACTGACAAACCCTAGGCTGTGTCTACACTGCCACTTTCAGCGCTAAAACTTTAGTCGTTCAGGGGTGTGAAAAAACACGCCCCCGAGCAACAAAAGTTTTAAAGCTGAAAAGCATCAGTATAGACAACATAAAAGAGCCGCACTCCTGGCGATAAAGCTACCACGCCTCATTCGGGGTGGTTATTTTTTATCGCCAGGAGAGCTCTGACCCGCGATAAAGCGTGACTACACTGCCCACGTCACAGCGCTGCCGCAGCCATGTTGTAACATGGGCAGTGTAGACATACCCTTAATATGTATGCAGTGTTGTTGTAGCCACATTAGTCCCAGGATATTAGTGAGACTAGTTGAGTGAGGTAATATCTTTTAGGGAACCAACTTCTGTTATGGAGAGAGACAAGCTTACACAGAGCTCTTCTTCAGGTCTGGGAAATTAACTTGGTGTCACTGCTAACTACAAGGTGGAACTGATTGTTTAGTGTAAGTAGTTAACATATATTTCAAGGGACCATTCAAGATGAAGTGGCCTGTTAACACCCCTCCAGAAATAGGGAGGAAAGGAAGGGTGGGGAGAAGCAGTTGAGGAGGGCTTGTTAGTGGATTACAGGTTGCTGTAATAAACCTTAAATCCAGGATCTCACACAAATACCCTGAAAGAACCTGCTTCAAAATAGTAATAAAACCCCTTCCAAGCGCCCACCCCTACTTGTAACTTACCACTCCACACTGGAATAACTATAATCCATACTCAATGGGGACCCCATCCTGAAAGAAATCTTTCCTGAATCCCCTCAGCTGGCCTTCAAACATCACCCCAAACTAATCATCAGAAGCAAGCTCCACAGAGACCAGGACACACCAACTCAAAGCCACACCAGACCCTGCCAGAAAATAGATGCAAAACCTGCAGACATATCTCCACTGCTACAATGATTAATACCTCCCACAACACACCTTTCAAAATTCCTGGGTCCTACATGTGCCTATCACAACATGTGGTGTACCTCCTGCAGTGCACTAAATGTCCCAATAGCAACTATGTGCATGAAACCAGACAATCAATACACTTTCAAATAAATTCTCACAGAAAAATGACAAGAGACAAAAAACAAACAAACCCTATCACCTATGGGTGAATACCTTTCACAAAGCAATCACTCTATATCTGACCTATCAGTCCTCTTCTTCAAAAGAAACCTGCACAACACTTCCAAAAGACGAGCCTGGGAGCTTCAATTACTCCTAAGGGCATTCTGCACCAAAAAATTAAAAATTCTTCACACAATATTTTAAAATTCTGCAAATTTTATTTGTCAATAAATAAATGCAGAGGCTGTGGGGAGCACAGGCCACTGGCTGCATGAAGGTGGGAGATCACCCTGCTACCCACCCACCCCCACCCCTGGGACACAGACTCAGCGATGAGGCTGCACCCGACCCTGACACAGTACAAGGCCTGGACCTGCCTCAGAAACACCCTGGGGACCTCCCCCTCTGTGCCAGGCACACCAGGTATGGGGCAAGCAGGTTCAACCAGGCAGGATCCAAGTGTGAAGGGGCTCAGTGTGGGAGGATCCAGGTGTGGGGTGAGAGGGTTCTGTGTGGGACAATCTGGGTGCAGGCAGCTCAGTGGGGGGGGGGTGTCTAGGTGTGGGGGATCTGGATGCACAGAGGTTCACTGGGGGAGGGGTTCCAGGGTCAGGGACAATGGGACTCTCCAGGGGCTTCCAGGTGAAGGCGGTTGGGGCTCAGCAGAGAGGTCTGGGTGTGGGGGTCTCAGTGGAGGAGTCTGGGTGCTGGGGAGTGGGGCTTGGTGGGGTGGGGGTCTGGGTGTAGCTAGTTGGGAGTCAATGGTATGGGGGTCTGGATGTGGGGGCTCAGGGTGGTGCAGGGAGGGTGGGGCTTGTCAGTGTGGGGGTTGAGTGCAGGGAGCTCAGTGAGGGGTGATCTGAGTGCAGGGGTGAGGGTCCGGAGGCAGGGGGTCTTAGTACAGGGGGGCTCCAGATGCAGGGGTTGAGGTTCAGTGGGGTGGGGGAAGGAGGGCTAGGGGGTTTCTGAGTGTACAGGGTAAGGCTTGGCAGGGTGTCTGGGTATGGGAGATCCGGATGCATGGGGGTTGGGAGGATGTGGGAACAGCTCCCCATTCAGTGACCCTTCCCCTCGCAGCTGAGGAGCAATGGGGGCAGGAAGCAGGGGAGGATGCTGAGCTTCCTGCAGCTGCGGGAGGTTTCTGGGGGTGGCTCTAACACGGCCCCAGCCACTCTTTGCAGGGGAAGAGGAAGTCCCATCTTCTCCTACCTCCAGCCCAGCCAGGACTAGCAGCTCATCCCGGCTCAGGGTAGGAGCCACTGGCTGGGGTGTCTCCAGCCCCACGGCGATTTACCTCTCTGCTGGCTATGCCAGGTGTCTGAAATGTGTACCTGTACTGCTAGGGAGTGGTGTATGACTGCGCTTGCAGCTTCCCTTTACTTCCCTGTCAGAAAGTCATTGTTCTGCGGAGAAGCAAAGAAATCTGTGGGGACATGAAATTCTGCACATGCGCAGTGGCGCAGAATTCCCCCAGAAGTATTCAATTTATACTTTGCTAGACATTAACAATTATGGACTGAATAGAGACACTGGATTTACAGCTTATTACAACAATCTGTAACCCACTAGCATCCTCCCCCAGATACTCCCCCCTCTTCCTTTTCTCCCTATGACGGGAGGGGTGTCAATGGACCACTTCACCTTGAACGGTCCCTTGAAATATGTATTAACTATTTATGTTAATCAATCTGTTCCACCTTGTATTTAGCAGTGACATCTTGAGTTAGGCCATGTCTACACTAGAGAGCTTACAGCGGCACAGTTATACTGATGCAGCTGTGGTGCTGCAAGATCTCCCATGTAGCCGCTCTATGCTGATGTGGGATAGCTCTCCTGTTGACATAATTAAACCACCCCCAAGGAGTGGCAGTAGCTATGTCAGTGGGAGAGGGTCTCCTGCCAACATAGCGCTGTCCACATCGGCGCATCTGTCGGTAACTTATGTTGCTCGGGGGAATTTTTTCACACTGCTGAGCAACATAAGTTATACAGACAGAAGTGCTAGTGTAGACTTAGCCTTATTTTCTCAGGTCAGGGGTACACTATAGACCTATATCGGTATAACTATGGTGCAAAGGGGTGTGAAAAATCCACACCCCTGAGCAATGCAGTTATACTGACCTAATGGGTAATTGCAGAATGCTCACTTTCAGCATCATTTTCATCCAAACTGGCTGTGTTATAGAAAAGCTTTTCAAACACTTTAAAGTAAGATTCTGATATCAAATACATGTTGCACATCACCAGGTTTCTCCAAATTATGTCACTGAGTTATACTTGGTTATGTAATGAGTTTTTGTGTTACTTACTGTTTATGATCTATTTTTCAATAATACCTCCTGTACAAAACTATCATGAGTACAAACAGAAATATATTAAAACTGTACTAAATCAGACTTAACCATATGTATTAATACTATTTACAAGAGATTTAAAAACTTACGTGAATTTTAAAGGTATAACAACAATTACCAAGGCCCTGATCTTTCCAACAATTAAACATATACTTAACTTTATACATAAGTTGTCCCACTGAAGTCAGACTACTCACATGTGTAAAGTTAAGTACATGCATAACTGTTTGCAAGGATTGAGGGCTTCATAGGAATAAACAATTTTGTGTACTATTAAGTGATGCAAAGCAGAATTAGGGTGTTTGGATTTATCTTTCAAATAGTTTTTATTGTCTTTATTTGTAAGAGCAACTATATAACGGCACAGTACTGTATATTTAATCTATTTGATGCGAGTGTTATGATGATACATACCTAATATTACTGAGAGTTTTTTTTAACCAAATTTTATACTGATGGGTTAAATGAAAAACAAAGCAAATGGAGAAGCAAAAGCTTTCAGTAAGTCACATTTTCCTGATTTACAGTGTTTTTCAATTTCAGTCTATTTCAGACAATATAACATTAAAACAACTTCAGGCTTTTGTGTTTGTTAATAAAGTGACACCTTCTACAATTCAATTCAGAAAAAATAGTGCACTAGCATTAACGAAAGATTTTATGGCAAGTCCTATAATAATACTAATATTAACCATGAATGACATTAACTGTGAATATCACTAGTGATAACTGACTCTGGATATTCAGCAGTTTCTACCAGATCCAGTTTTTAAAATTTGCTGTCAAGATTCCTCTGCTACTTATCTCTAGATGTAATAGTTGTAAGTAAATTTGTGTTCCAGGTATATCAGTTAAAACTGAAATAGTTATATGAATTCATATCAGTACCTACTATTTGTCCAGAGTGTGTTTCAGTCCATAACAGTATTCAGTATTAACTATACATCCATATGTTACATAAAACCATTATATGTTATTTACATTGACATTTATGCTTATTGTACAAAGGAGTCATTACATATTACAAGCTTGGTACGTAGAGAAACTCATTGACATGGATCACTGTTTTTTAAAACATCGACTAGAAAATAAAAAATAAAGAATATGCACGATGGAATATGGTTGACTGTCAATGTTTTCCAACAACAAAATCCCCATGTATTTCTTAGAAGACTTTAAGCTTTTCCAATACATATCTTCTTTGATAAGAAGCGTCAGAAAAAAAAATGCAACTGATAAGTTTTCAGTCAAAGTGTTTTAAATCCTTCAGTCTTATGTCCAGATCTAAAGTAATGGCAGATTTAAACATTTTAAATTCAGTTAGTAGGGGCAAGTTACCTTATTTTCAGCTTGTCTATATATGAACGGTATAAACAGCTTAATGTTCCATTTCTAAACTCACCACAGCTTATCTGTCATTTTTGTACTTTAAAATATCTGTTCAGGTATTGTTATGAACATGGAATGACTTTTTCTGAAATGAAATGCTTTGAGTATATTTCTTCCAAGATGATTGTGACAAAAGGTTATCATCAACATTTCATAAAGAAAAAGTTATACTCAACAATAAAACTTATTATTGCTACCTTATATCAAACAATAAAGTATTAACAACACAAAATGTTAATTAATTTCTAATTCTCTATTCTTTTATTTAGATTTCATGAAGGTTGATTGGACTTGATCCATCATTTTACGGAAAATTAATTATTTCAAATACATGCACCACTTTATGCAACCTGCCTGATTTGCATTGAGGAAAATTCAGCAGAAGTAATTGAGGCACAAGCAAATACTGGCACTGACTGAACTCAATTTTCATTCCAAATTTCTGCAAAATCCCAAGACACAACAATATCAGATGCAAGGGGGAAAACAAACAAAAGCAATGTG
This sequence comes from Emys orbicularis, assembly GCF_028017835.1. Taxonomy (NCBI): domain Eukaryota; kingdom Metazoa; phylum Chordata; order Testudines; family Emydidae; genus Emys; species Emys orbicularis. The sequence goes on along the minus strand of NC_088686.1, from coordinate 94,563,532 downwards.
AAAAGGGAACATGAAGAGAGAATATTACAAGAATCAGAGAACAAAGGGATAGCAAAACTATTTTAGTGCCATAGATGAACAGTGAGGGCTTCATTCAGGCAAGGTGGAATAAGATATCATATGGCATCCTGACAATTGATGTCTTCATTTAAATGTAAGAATTTACATTCTAATTAGAAAGAATTTACATCTTAATCAGAGGCAGCTGTATTATCTTGTTACTGTTTTTTTCAAAGGTAATGAACTAAAGTACTGCTGTGCTTTTTCAACCAGAAACTAAATAGACAGCATACAGTGTTATTTTATAGCCTACCTGCTGTAAGCTGTTATTAATATTTTCAAAGATTAAATTCTAACTAAAATCTTTTTAAAATAAAAATTGTATTTGACATCACTCAGAACAATATGATAAAGACTTATTTAAAATATTTAACCAATACCCTTTCTAACTTACATTTTTATGTGTATGTACTTATCAAGGTATCATTAAAATGGCACCAATGAAGCACAATGTTTAATTTTTAGGCTTCACTAACACAATATTATTTTAACTGTGGGAAGAGGAAGGCTTTTGAAATTAAGTTATCAGAAATGCAAGAGATCCCTTTTCCCAGTTTTTATCCAATGAGTAAAGTATATCATAGTCCACTTAAAAAAAAATCAACAGACTAGGACTGTTTTGTCAGAGATATATATATTTTAAATTAAAATGAAAGCAATGTTTGGGTTACAAAATGAACTCTGGCAATGGACATACACCTCTACCCCGATATAACGCGACCCGATATAACACGAATTCGGATATAACGCGGTAAAGCAGTGCTCCGGGGGGGCGGGGCTGCGCACTCTGGCGGATCAAAGCAAGTTCGATATAACGCGGTTTCATCTATAACGCGCTAAGATTTTTTGGTTTCCGAGGACAGCATTATATCGGGGTAGAGGTGTAAATGTAAGACAAAGAACATTATAGTACTGTACTACCTGAAAACTGGCCTTGTGGTTTAGGATATGTCTACACTGCAATGTAAGCCCAGGGTTAGTGGGTCTTGAGTCAGCGGACCCTTGGTTTGCAAGCCCAGGGCTTGAGCATCCACACTGCCTGTGGACTCTAGGTTTAAGAATTTCTGGACTGTGTCCCAAAACCTGGGTCTCCAGCACATCCATGCTGCAGTGCGCAGACCAGGGGAAAATCACCATTCCCAAGCTTCCTAGCACCCTCCCTAGCTGTGGCTGCTCGTGGTTTGTGGTGCAGTGCAGGGAAACTTGACGATCCAACCTGCACGTTTCAGGAAGTTGTAGTCTGCCAAGTTCCCAACAGATCCTGCCAAGCTGTCTGTTGGGTCTGCACATTCCTGGCAACTGGAGCCAGCAAGATGGAGGTGTCACTATTTGAAGAGTAGTGACTTTCACTCCTATTTCAACCAACGGGCTTGAGCATCCATGAGATACTGCTGGACAGTCTGGGCTACCAAAAGTGCCTGATGGAGGAGAAGAATGATTCAGATGTAGCAGAATCCAATTGTCTGATGTTACTCACGACTCTCATATAGCTACTGAGGCCTCCTCCGTAGACTGGCGTTTCTGGAGCAGGGCCACACGCACAGACTGGTGGGATCACATCATCATGCAGACCTGGGATGACCGGCAGTGGATTCAGAACTTTTGCATGAATAAAGCTACATTTCTGTAGATTTGTGAGCAGCTTGCCTGATCCTCCAGTTTCATGACACATGCATGAGGGCACCCATATCAGTCCACATGTGGGTTTCTATAAACATCTGGAAGCAAGCCACCCCAGACTGCTACAGGTCCATTGCTAATCAGTTCAGCATTGGAAAGTCAACTTTGTATAAAGTGGTCATGGAGGTTTGGGAGGCAATCAGCCAGGTGATTTACCCAAAGGTGATGGGCATAAACAATATCCCTGAAGTAACTGCTGGTCTTGAGAGCATGGGGTTTCTAAACTGTGCAAGGGCCATTGATGGGACTCACATGCCCATAGTTTTCCCTCCTCAAGGAGCAGGAGTACATAAAACACAAAGGGTGCTACACTGTATTTATGCAGGCCCTTATGGACCACAAAGATTGATTTGGGATACACTGGAAAAGTTCATGATGCCAGGGTTTTCCAACAATCAGGAGTCTACATTCATGGACAGGCTGGGATACAATTCCTAACAAATGACATTGCCATAAATGGAGTTAATGGTCACACTGTTAGCTTGGGGGACTCTGCATACCCCCTTTTGCCTTGGCTTATGAAACCATATCCTGATCTCAGGGGGCCAAGCAAAAGAAGATTTAAAAACACTCTCAGCAGTTGCAGAATGGTGACTGAATGTGCATTTGGCAGACTGAAATCTTGCTGGCGGTGTTTACAGACACGTTTGGATGCCTGTGTCATCAGTACTGTCTGCATTATTGTGGCTCACTATGCTCTTCACAATCTTTGTGAAGATTGTGCCAAAGGAGCCATTTACCCCTGAATAGAGCTATGATAGTAATTGAACCAGTACACTCAACCAGAAAGTTTACCTATCCCTGATGGGGCAGGATGCACCCAGTCAACATAAATCAGGGATGCTCTGTGCTCCCACATATTGGACTTGTATGGGACAATAGAAGAGGGAGAACAGTACATTTATGAATGTATTTGAACAATCTTTACAATAAATGAGGTACTGTCACATCATGAAATGAAATATGTGTGTGTGGTGGATTGCCATGCATTCTAGTTATGAATGACATGATTGTTTATGAGATGGGGGCTGGGAGGAGAGGGGGGTGAGTTGCAAGATTTGTGGATTTTCAGTATGGCTTGATGTAGAGAAATGTATTGAGAAATAGTGTTTGCATACAACTTCCTAGTTGTCCGTTATCATGTGTTTACCTTTAGTAGTTGAAATACACTTTATATGATGTGATGCACGGATGGCAATAAAATTTTTTAAAATAAAAACCTTTGATTTTGAACATGTATTAGAAAAATACAATATTAACCCACTGCCAGGGAGGCCAGCTGCAACATACCAAAACACCAATAATAAACCAACACCAAAATCTTTAACCAAAATGAAATGAATGAATAGTGCAAATAGTGAAACCAGTTCCAAACAATAAATCCCCTATTGTTGCGTATCTCCTGGCCCCCCATTCTCCTTTGGGGTGGAGCTGTTCACAGTGGCAGGGGTCTACATGGGAGTGAAGGCCTGCAGAGGAGAAGGGGTCAGAATAGGTGTGGAGGACTGCATGGGATAGATTTTTCCTGTTCAGCTCCTGTTAAGGCCTGAATGTATGGGCAATCCCATCATGTAATTTTCCAAACTGCTCCTGGTCTGCAGCACACAGAACCATGGAGGAGACTCAAGATGTGGTCCGGGTGCAGCAGGAGCCTGTATTCTGGTGGCCATAAGCATAAGCAGCCTCTCAAACAGGTCTTTCTGCTGGCCTCCCTCAGCCGACATTCCTGCTCAAGAAACTGTACTACAAGCCTCTCCTCATGCACCGAAACTCTGTCCTCTTGCACTGCAGCCTGTCTGTGCCTTGCACTTGCCGTTCCACTTGCCATGAATCCTTCTCCCTCGGGTACTGCACTTGCCTGATGGCCCTGTCCTGAATGTCCAGCACAAGTTCATCATGGAAATGCTTCTGCTTGGACTGGTCCATGACAGTTATACATCAGGGACCTGTTGCAGTGGGCCCGCACTGCCAAGGTGGATGGACTAGCAGACGTTAAAGGACCATCAGAGTTTGAAGGATCTAAAAGCAGACCTCAAACAGTGCATTTTTGTTTCAGTGCTTCACAACAAGTTCAGTGCTCCCAAGGCAAAAGTGCCTTGTTCAATCTCAAGGCCAAAAAACGATATTTTGTAAAACTGAGCTTTAATATATCCTGAGAGGAATGCCCCAGCTCCAGAAACTCCTTGGCATTGAAAAGCATCTTCAAGTAGGGACTCAGAATGTGCTGCAGCTTCTCCGGCAGCAAAGCCTTTTAGAGCATCAGTTTGAGTACAAGAGTCACTGGCAGCCTCATCTGGTGCTTTCTGGCTTCCCTCCACTAATGCTGGATTCAGGGGGTGAGAAGGTCACAATCCCAGTTGACCAAGCTGTTGTAAAGTGCTTGTGGCTCAGTGCTTGATGCAGTACTCAGTACCTGGTCAAACTCCTTGTAACAGAGATAGGATGATGTTGAGTTCTCAGGAATGTGATTCTCATCCCTGACTTTCCAGTAGTCATTCTTTAGTTGCTTAATCTGCTCCCTGCACTGGTCCAGTGAATCCCTAACACTGCCAGTTTCTTTGTTATTAGCTGGTACAAGTGGTAGGCAATTCCTGGAAATCTTGCTAAAGTCCAACTGTTCGTTCATCTCGGAACCAGAGATTAATCAAAATCTGGCTGAGCTCCGACGATCAGCTAATAGCATGCTTGGCAAAGGACTTATTTCTGTCAGTGGACATTACAAATGCAGAAGAAGGTTTCCTCTGCTTGCAGCTCAGCGGTCAGAACAAAATGGAAGGGTTATGTGTCAAGAAGCAGTACATGAAACAGGAGGGTTGCTTCCATTTCCTCTGAGTCATTTGGCTAGTGTTGGGATAGAAAGTACACTGTCCTATGGGACTGTAGTACAGTGTTAGTGGACTCTCATGACCCTAGTCTGGGAGTCCTGGGCTGCATCTATACTGCAAAACAATGGGATTTGGGCCTGGGTCCCCAAAGGACTCGGGCTCGAACCCTCCACCCTTGAGGGGGCTTGGGGCCTGGCCCAAGTTAGACAGAATTGTGTGTAGATGGCAGTGGTGGGCTTCAGCCTGAATCGGACCCTGGACTTACTTTATAGTGTATACATGGCCTTAGAGATAGGACACTGATTCAGGAGATCTGGGTTCAGTTCCCAGCTCTGCCACAGATTACCTATGTGACCTCTGAAAAGTCCTCCTTTGTGCCTCAGTTCCCCATCTGTAAAATGGGGATACTAATCATTCCTGTCTCCCACATTGTAACTCTTTTGTCCATTTAGATTAGAAGATCTTTAAGGCAGGGATTGTTTGTTACTATGTGCATATACAGTGTCCAGCACAATGGAGCCCCCATAATAAGATATTAAATTAGGCTGGAGAAGTCATACTGCCTTCCTTTTCATTCTGAAACAATATTTTGTTCATCAATATTTTCATATATTGTTAATACTAATAATGCAAAGCCAAGCCACCACCTAAATGTTCTAGATATCAGAGCAATCAGGATGATATGTTCACCCTACAAGGTGGAACCAATATATCTGATCTGATGGGACAATACTGTAGTAGTGCTCTGTAAAAGCAAGTAATAAGGGAACCAAGTAGAAAGAATTAAAGGGATCCATGCTCCATTTCTAGTGAATTAAAAAATAGCCGGTATCAGCCAGAATGACTCACATCATGAGACAGACAAACATACTGGCAGAATACCTGAACGCCTATTGCACTGGGGAAATGGAGAATGAAAACTATTCAGTTTGATAAATGGAATGGACAAGTTTGTCTATAAAGAATCACCAACCTCATCATTGTCAAGGTGTACAGCAGATCACAGAATAGGTAATTGCCGGTGCACATACTTCTGAAAAGGAGAATTTTTGCTGACCTACTATACACCCTTTCTTGAATTTCAATCCTTCAGAAAATGGTAAATAATATGACAAAGGGCACATAATGCTGATAGCTTTTTTTGGCATATGAGTTCATGGCTCACTAGTCAAGTCTAAAGGACCCATTTTAGTTTTGGTTACCCACAATTCCAGATCTGTTGATATGAAATTCAGTTCACAATTATTCAAGTTAATGGTAAGGCTTGTTTAAAAAAAAAAAGAAAGAAAACTGCTGAAAGAAGCAAATGTTTTAGAATGACAGTTACCCATGTGCCTGCATTGCAAGTGCCTGTTGAATCTTAAAGATATAGTGCAAAATCTGGATTTCAGTACTCCTTATGGTGGAGTGACAGAGGTTTCCTCTAGCAAATCTCTTCCAGATATTTGTGATTTCCTCTAGAAAGGTCTGAATGAAAGTTTCACACCATACTCCTGCTCTCAGAATCTTGGGAGCCAAAGCCAATCACATTTTGGTAGACACTCCCTTTTTCTTGTGCAGAGGTTTCTCATATCTACAGTTAACATAAGGCCACAGGAAAAATTTCTCTTGGAGTCTTTCGTTGACCTTCAGAGAAATTTGGAATTTGTTCTTTGAATGCTTAAATTTGAATTTTTTTGTACTTCCCAACTAAAAAAATAGCACTTTGCTGCTGTGAATAAGTCAAACTGGGTAGAGAGGAAGTGGACTGTTTTGTGTTTATCAAAGGCAATGGCTATAAAAATGTAACTCTGCTTTACTCATGGTACTCCATAAATCAGCATCAGCATTATCCTGATTCAATTGATATATACGGTTGAGAAAGTGAAAGTTTATGCTTTCAAGTTTACAAACAGTATAAAGCCACACAACACGTCCTGAAAAATGAAAAGATGTTTGATACAATCATCAGCATGACCTTCCCATATGATGATAGGGCCATGATTTCTTGAACCTGCCTTATTTCTGTTTTGAAAAGTGACATTATTTGAAAGATTCCAGTAGCATCACAACACATTTACGTTGTGTTTTGTTTCTGAACTACAGATCTTAACTACATACTCCTTAAACACTAGGATAAATTCCATTTAGTTCATGAAGCTGATTTAAAGTTGTCTTTACTGATACTGTATTATAGCAATAATTCACTGGTTTTGAAGTCAACCAGGCTACAGGATACATAGCCAATATCAACTTATTTTAATGTTTTCTCTTCTAAAATGATGTACAATATGAAGTATTCACTGAATTTCATTATTATACCATCTTTTGCAACTTGCTCTTACATTTATTTTGTAATGTTCTAGCTGACCTTTCACTGTTTTTTTCTTTTGGTAGTATGGAAACAATGAATGTAGAAGTGATGTTTGGCGTGTTTCTAACTGTGCTTAGTGCAATAGCAAATTAAAAATCTGTAAAATATAAAATGTTGGTCTTAATTTAAGACAGTTAGAGATAGCATTGTAGGCTTCTGGGTCCTTACTCCTTACATATCATCTTGCCCACTGAGGTTCCATGGGGCTAAGGCCCAGGGCCTTATTTATATCTTTGCCTCTGTGGCTCTGGAACTTCAGCAGCATACAACAAAAATGATTTCTAAAATTTTATATATTTTATAAATTTTATACACTATAAGCTTACTGTTACTTGCAAGCCTGACTGATTTCTCTTTAAATGAATCACACTGTATTAGTAGCTTCTTTTGTCCATGGGGAAAAAATGATCTGTATACAAACTTGGAATAACTAATATTTTGGCTAACACCTAAATTTTCAAGCTCCCAAAGACATGGAAGCAGCAATACAATCTCAGAAAGCAGGATAGCTGCCTGAGTTATGCTGGAGAGATGTTGTGTTATCACAGAGCCTTCAAGATTAATGAGAGCTGAAACCATTCCTGAAAGGTATACAGGAAACTGACAACACACTGATCTTTTGTAGACTACAGGATGTTGTATGTTGACTATTTGACATTATTAAAGTTATAGGTTCCTATATTCCCTTCTACCATGAAGCAAAGATGATTGCTCTTGCTGCCTGGTTTCCTCTTCTCTCTCTCTCTTTGATCACTTCCACTCCAGCTTTTGGCCTCTCCAAAGATGACTTTGCAAGGTTAATAATGAGCTCCTCCTAAGTAAATCTAGAGGACACTTCTCTGTTGTCATCCTTCTTGGTCTGTTACCTTTGACATAGTTGTTCCCATCTTCCTTCTTTAGTTTTGCTCTTCCCTGGCTCTGTTTTCTTTATTTCCTTTTTTGCTTCTAACTGCTCTTCCATCATCTTCTTTAATCTTGCCCTTCTTCATCTGTTGATGTCCCTGAGGGTTCTTAGTTGTTCTCAGTCCCCTCCGCCTCTTTCTCTGCACACTCTCTCTGATCTTACTTCCTCACAAGGCTTCAACTTTCATCTCTGATATCCAAAAATCTTCTATCTCCAGCTACCCTTGACATCTCTATATGGATGTCCAATTGTCTTCTCATATTTGATCTCTCCCCAAAATATACTTTCCTCCTCCTCTCCCTTCTATATCTCCAATGAAAACTTTGTTATCCTTCCTTTTGTAAAGGGTCTACTCAATTCAACAAAAAATAATACTTTACTCAAGGCTGAGAACTTGCTACTTTATTCAACTGGAGCACAAGAGTGTGTGTATGTGTGGGGACTGGGGAAATAGAAATTTACAAAACAGGAAGTAATGGAGAGGTGGAGCATGGCTCCATTCCATAATACTCTGGGTAAGCCAGTTAACCCTATCATGATCACTTTACTATTCTTCCTATTTTCCCAACCCATTACTGCACTGTAATATTTGTTTCTTCTCTCTCATTTTATCCAGTCAGTTCTGGATAATGCTGAGTTCTGTCATTTCTTCCTCTTTAATACCACCAAAATTCACCCTTGGCTCACTGCCCTGAATTATAAAATCATTGTCAATGCTATTGTCATCTCTAATCTTGTTTTCATTGATATGCTATGTGACCTCCCTGCTTGTCGCCTCTCCAGTCTGGGTGCAATGCTGCTGTTACAGCCATCTTCCACTCCCAGTCTGATCACATCTACTTTCACTCTGAATACTTTCAATAGTTTTTCTCCCTCATCAAATTCAAGCTCTTGTCCTCTTCCTCTACTGACGTCTCTGTTCTCATGTTCTCCAGTGTCCCCCTCTCTCTGCGTGTTCTTCTCAATTCTGTCATTTTATTCCTTCCTCATCTCCTTTTACTATTTTTTGTTTCATGATTTCTATCATGTTGTTACCTATGCCCAGAACTGTCTCCCTGCTCCCATCCACCAAGCACCCACTCTCACCTCTTTTAAATCAACCGCTTCAAATAATTCCCCCTCTCTTTGCATTAATAAAAATCTCCTTGCTCTTTGTTGAAGGCTGTCATGTCTTTTGTTTTGTCTTAGATTTTAAGCTCTTTAGGACAGAAAAGGTGTCTTTTGTAAAGTGCTGTGTAATTTCATTGCACTATACACAGTAAATCTTTTGTAATAATAGCATTTGAGTGGAGGTTAATGCTGCTTCTTGCAGGATTAACTTCCCCTCCTCACCTTTACCAGCTGTTACAAAGAAAGTGTGCAGCAATGGAGAATGCACCATGGCAGCATGGCTTCTTACTGACCTATCCTGCTGGGGGAGAGTTAGAGGCAGCACAGAGTTGCCAGTCCACGTGGAACCCCTCAGATATCAGGTCATATGGTTGAGCAATCATCAGCAATAATTCCTTGTATAGATACCTAAGCAGAGCTAGATACATCCAGAACCATCATATATGAAGAGATCCTCACCTATCACTTCCAAAATAAATAAAGGAGCGTATTAGTACAGACAATACATAAGAGATGGTTTGTGACAAAGTTCTTTATCAGAAGGATGCCACCGGAGGCCGACACTCTATCCGGTGTTAGCACCAAGGACTGTGAGAGGATGTTGTTGTCAGCCCACTTCATCCTTCCTTGCTTGGAGCACTGTGATCTTCAGGATGTTTGTGGTTTGATCCTTGCCTTCTCCTCCTCTTCCCCGCTTGGTACCTTCTCTTTAAGTCATCCACTCCCTATAGAGGTCCTATTGCACATATATTTCCGAAGATATTCCATAAATACCGAAGGTGCAATACACAGTATGTTGGAGAAGGTTAACACATTATTTTGTTGAAAATTTAGTTCTTTGTCACAAGGCAACATTGATAGGTTTTATTGCCAGCAATTTTCAACCTATCCTGAAAAAAAATCCATACCTGTTGCCAAAGGACTACAACAGGGGTCGGCAACCTTTCAGAAGCGGTGTGCCGAGTCTTCATTTATTCACTCTAATTTAAGATTTTGCGTGCCAGTAATACATTTTAACATTTTTAGAAGGTCTCTTTCTATGTCTATAATATATAACTAAACTATTGTTGTATGTAAAGTAAATAAGGTTTTTAAAATGTTTAAGAAGCTTCATTTAAAATTAAATTAAAATGCAGAGCCCCCGGACCAGTGGTCAGGACCCGGGCAGTGTGAGTGCCACTGAAAATCAGCTCGCGTGCCGCCTTCGGCACCCGTGCCATAGGTTGCCTACCCCTGGACTTCAACATAGGAAATCTAACCTCAAAACTCATATTTCACCACTTCTATACAGAGATACAGACTAATGACTACAGTAAAAAATAAAAATAAAAACCAACATTTACCCTGCGTAGCAAGCTGGATGAAAAAAAGACAACACAGGAAACATTGTAAAAGTAAAAAGAACGAGGAGTACTTGTGGCACCTTAGAGACTTATTTGAGCATAAGCTTTTGTGTGCTAAAACTCACTTCATCGGATGCATGCAGTGGAAAATACAGTAGGAAGATATATATACACAGAGGACATGAAAATAGTTGCCATACCAACTATAACGAGAGTAATCAGTTAAGGTGGGATATTATCAGCAGGAGAAAAAAAACTTTTGTAGTGATAATCAGTTGTGTGCCAAACTTATCCCTCTTGTAAGAAGACACAACCCCACTGAAGATAGCAGAGTTGTGCCCACACATACCAGGCACGAGTTTGTCCCTCTCTGTTTAATTGATATGCATACTTCTTCAAAATAAGTATTCACCGTATTTGTGATGCATCAATACACAATATCATTTTTTATTTTGCATCGCATTCCTTGATTTTTCATATAATGCTGAACTACCTCTATTTCAGATTTTCAGTTTCAAGTGATAAACTACTACCAAAAGAAAATTTGAGACACTGTGATTATTTTATAACCACTGGAAAAAGAACCCATCCAAATGCATAATTATTACCATGCTACAATTTACTATAAAGTTGATATTTTCTCAACTGAAGACTCCAAGAAACACGAAAATCAGGTAAAAAATTAATGCTTTAAAAATAAACAGAAATTATGAGTCTAATTTGTAATGATCCAAATGTATATGACATTAGTGCTTTCTCCTAAAAACATGTATTAAAATCCTGTGAAACACCCTAGCGAAATCTGACATTCCAAAATTTTTTCCATTTATTGCCTGCACCATCTATGTGCTTGTTCTGACAGTAATGATGAATTTTTAAAAAAAAAATAATTCACTTAATTCACAATATGAACTTTTTTATCCTTGAGGAATTGATCCTTCTGATCAGAAAGATAGCTAAGTAAATTACCTTTAGATATGTTAATCCCTTCTGCCTCAACATTAATTTATGATACATTTATGGCATAAAAATTATAAAAGAAGGATAATTTAAGATATACAAATATTTAAAAGCAGCTATGCACTGGCTTCACTTTTTAAAAAGTTTGTTTACATAAAATAAGCACCAGAAAATGGCAATACCCCACATATTAGGAGCAGACTTATACATTTTTTCAGATATAAGTAATTACTATTACCATATTATATCAAATCTTGTCATATGGGAGTCATTTTAGCAGTTCTATTTCTGATTTTTGTGTCTTGTGTTATTGACTGAGACACATATAGACATGAACTATTCCTGTAGAAGCACTGACTTGCTGGTTCAGGAAACAATAATTTAATACAGCAATCATGTCTGTCACTATATTATCACATGTTTCAAAGGCTTCCCAAATAATATCACAGAGGTTAAAATCCACCCATAAGTCAGTCTTATTATTATATGTCTTCTTTTATGATGTGATGTTTTATTCTCATGTCTCCTCCTTAAGGGGTTGTAGCATGCTCCTATTATTAGCACTTCAATCTTTCTATCTAGGTATAACCGAAAAATAAAATTAAAACTGTGCCTTGTAAAGTTTTTATTCAGGGGCCGGAATCTGAAACTCTTATTCACGTGAGTAGTCCCCTTGATTTAGAAGGGATTATTCAACAAGTAAGGATTGTAGGACTGTGCCTCAGGTCTGTACTATAAAGATATACCAGTAATTTATTTTATGGTTAAACTTCAGTATGGTGCTTAATTAGCCTTAAGCTAACTTTAACATTAATGGGAGCCCTGTGACTAATTTGTCCTGCACCCTGCTGAAAATTTTAATCTAACTAAACCCTTATATTCCCAAGTATAAATCACTAAACAAATCTGTATTAGCACCATTAATCATTATTTAATATTTATATTACAGTAGTATCCAGAAGCCTCAAGTGGGATGAGGGTCCCACTAGGTGAAGCTAAGCACAAACACATGGTCACTGCCCCAAGGAGATTACAGCTAATAACACAAGTAACATATGAAGCATAGGAAGTGAGGTATATAAAAAGATCTATAAAAAGATCCATATAGGCACATGCCAGCTAACCCCATATGCCACTCAAGCTACTTTTTAATTGGCTGGTGGTTGTTGCTGGTTTGTTTGTTTGTGGTTTTTTGTTTTTGGTATGTTGGCAGAGGTGGGTCTTGGGGAGAGATCTGAAGGGGATGGAGATCAGCTCAGTGAAGGTGTTGCACTTATAAGAGGTAGTGAAAGCACAGAGTACATGTGCAAAGCTGAAAAATGAGCTAGCAGTGCTGCTGGAGTGGAGGAGCGGGGTGACTATAGCAGGGTATTTTAATTTGACTATCAGGGTTACTGAACTTTGCTTCTATTTATAATTTCAAATGAAAATGAAAGAGTGTATTTTTTTGGTATTCCCAATCATACTCAGTCACTAAATATTCCTCTGTAATACTGAGCTATAAAGCTACCTCTCTTGTGATGATTTTCTGGACCATCCTATATCCCTGTATTGTGCATTGCTGTTTATACTATTTAATAGTTTATTTTTTCAAATACCTCTCTATTTGTACATAAATATTCTTCATAGACATTGGCTTGTAATACTTTTCAGTGCTTGCTTATATTCCCCTTTCCTCCACTGTTTCCTAACACAAAAGGGTCTTTGACAGGGGAATATGTGAATTGCATTACCCCTCCAGTAATACCCACATCCCCATTTGAGATCTAGCTCCATTTCAAGAAATACTATGGCCAAAAGGCGGTATTTCTAAGAATAGGTGAGATTTCTCAGCAGGATACCTAACCAGGCTGTTTCTGATATGACATAGTTTCATTCAGTTCAGAGTATGATGCAACACAAATTCAATTTACCCCTTATAAGTTAATGTAAATGATTTAGGTACTATATAATACAGCACGACAAGTTACCCCATTAAAAGTATAATGGAAGAGAAATTAAATGACTTTGAAAAAAAGAGATCATCTGAATTTGATTACTATTTTAAAAAATAAAATTTACTAAATGTAATATTTAAGAGTGGACACACTTTTCTGGAAGAAGTGTGATTTTATGTTATTTGGACATCAGGTAAAAAAAAAAAAAAAGGACAAAACAGCATCTTCACCAGCTAGGCTTTCACCATGCACCTTTATATATTCTATAGTCTTCTCTGACGATTCTGTCCCAAGAAAACAAGGACAAATAACTCACGCATGAAACTCTTTGGAGGTTACATTATGATGTGTGGAAAAGCAAAATTGTTAGTATAACTATTATTATTGTATGGGCAAGGTATCATTATTCTGAATAGTAAATGGGCCATAACTACATATGTTGTATGCCCATGCTACACTTTTCCTTTCATATATCAGCACAAATATAACTCGCTCATTCTCAGACTTTTTCTCTAACATGCATCTAATTGCCAGCAACAGGATATGCTTTGATTGGAAGCACATATCTGAAATGAATAAAACAGAATAGTAGATCAACATAAAACATATGTTCCTGTGTCTACTGATGTATATCATAATATTTCAGGTTGCCAAACTTCATCACATGGCCTCATCTCTTGGGGTAAAACATTACATTCCTGGCCTCTCTGAGAACTAGCCTACAAGGATCCAAATCAGCTTTAGGTCACAGATTCAATTCCAAACCAGGGGGCAAATTCATCCCTGATATAACTCTACTAAAGTCAAGTATCAGGGGGTAGCCGTGTTAGTCTGTATCTACAAAAACAACAAGGAGTCTGGTGGCACCTTAAAGAATCTGTTAGTCTACTAAAGTCAGTGGAATTACACTAGGGATTAATTTGACCATGGGTTATTAGAAATCTGGAGAGACATTTCCTATTCACAGTACAAAAAACACCATCAAAATTAAACAGACACCATGCAGAAAATAATGTTATTTGTTAGAGTTCAAACTAGAAAATAATTACCATAACAATTACCATAGCAAATCCACTTGATAGAAATATTACTAACTGTAACAATAGTTCAGAATTGTTATGCTTTGTAAATTGGCTCATGTATTAAGAAGGATAAATACAAAATGAGTTACATAAACTTTATTCACAATGATTTTTAAAAAATAGATATATAACTGTAAACTCTGCCTTTTTCAAACTCTAAGTATGTCTTCATATTAATGTACATGTGTGCTTCCTGACCCCCGGTCCTCACTGTCAAAAATATTCAGCTGTACTTAGTAAGACAAGCCTAGATTTAAGTATTGCCCTTTTATACAAAACCTGAAGATAAAAACGAGGCTTGGATTAATTTATAAAAGAGAAAATGATGTACTAAAAGCAAGACACTAAATCAATTTTAAACACCAAACACAATTTATGTCTGACTTTAAAACTCATCCTCAAAACATTAATCTACACAAAGGCCAGAAACTGAATGAGGCATAATTTGTGAAACTGATACCTTTCATCACAACCTCTAGCTGAAAAGGTCATTAGATATATTATATCTAAGTGAGCAGCTTATCCCTGCTTCATTACTGATAATTAAGGCAAGTAATATTTTCTTGACAGTAATGTGTCCAGTAAGAGATATAGTCTAGTTTGCATAAAATAGGCATTAATTACCAGAATAGTACCACAGATAAAAAAAATTAAGTACCTATGTAACATGGTTTCATTATTTTTTCTTCATTTCCTTAAAGAATTAGCAGGCTCAGAAACATAATGAGCATATTAAGAAATCCATTTTCAAGCATTTATTAAAATCCATAATACACATTACACATAGATATTTGTACAAATACATAAACAAAAATGAAGGCATTTTAAACATATACATTATTTAAAAATCTTTATGTCAGCTTGTATTACTGAGTGAGTCATGGATGTAATAAAGAGATCAAGTAGCAGATTAACATTTGGGACATTATTTAAGAATGTTATAGCACCCATGTGTAGGCCACAAAAGTGCAAAATCACTAATCTGAAACTTCAGAGACTCAGACTCATACACTCATTTCAGGGTTTTTCATGTTTTAGTTTATATTTAAACTAATTTATATAAATAGCAATTTTGCTATTATATAGAATAACATCTATTGAGAAAAATCTTAACTCTGATCACTTCTGTGTCTTTGGCTGAGAAAACCAATAACTGAGTGAACTAAAGCTTACGCTGTTGAACAAAAGATCAGTCTTTACATCAAACACCCATCATGACATACATCACTGAAACTTGGCTGGATGACTAACCTAAGTGGGTACTGGCACAGCTATTTCTGTGATTCATGATCCCAGAGGAAGAAGAGAGGACAGATACCTATTCTCTTCACATCCAACTTCAAAACAGTAAGAAAGGTCCTATTCTGAGAATGAACGTATGCAAATCTACTCATTTAGCATGCAAATACTGTGACAAATTCAATGTGGGAAGTCTTGTGCTCCAGAATCTACCACACATTCCCCCTCTTAACCATGATTCTGCATAGCCTGGGGTTGGAATTCCCAAGACACACTATACTGGAGACAGAGATCAATATCCATACAGTCAACTTCTCCAACACACTGGCTCAGGATCTGTCCATCATGATAATTAGGAGAGTCTCCAGATGGTCACAGGTCCAATTTACACAGCCAGACACAACTTGAACTTAAATCTTTCAGCTGGTGTGTAGACATTGAATATGTCATAAAAACATTCCTAACGGGGTCTGATCCTCACCAACTACAAACTTAGATCAGGTCCTTCCAGCCATCTGGTGAGTAAACCAACAACATTGGTCCATCGTTGGAAACTTGTGGTCTGAATGGCACATTGACCAGCTTCAGAACAAGTGCACTGGTAGGCTGGTAAGACACCACAACCATGTGTTGATCATAAGCATGACATCCACTCCCTAACAATATCTGTCACTTAACCAGGGTGACATCTGCAATCTATGACAGAGGAAACTGGAGAGTGGGAGATTAGAGCATCATTGGAAGAAGATAGATTCAAAATCTGATTCATTGCAGCAAAAGGAGTTTGCATGATCCTGTGCCATAGACATTAAGAAGTCATGTTTCTTCTCCACCATACAGACTCTGAAAAGTCATGACTATCATAAATGTCCAGGGTAGTGAATCATCTAACTAACCCAGACAGTCTCCATTTTTGCAAGGAGTTCTCATAGAACTCTGAAGACAAGACTGACTTTATCTGATACAGTGTTGCTGGCACAGTGAACTTGGGGTAAGAAGAGGGAAATCAAGTACCACCGCCTCACTACCAAGTTTGGGTTGGTCTCAAAGATGAAGGTTTTGACAGTGCTTGAAAAAAATCTGTCCTATTATGAGAGAGCTGAATCCTTACCCCTCAGACCTGGCTGTGACCAGCAAGGTATCCCTGGCCTACTGTTGAAAGAGATATTTAATACTTCACTGGACAAGACAAGATACTAACAGCTCTTACATATTGCTGTGTTCCAGCCTTTAATCAACATTAATGATCTTATCAAATATCACCCCATTTAGGAAAAGTGACTGAGAAGATGGTTGCAGACCATCTCCAATAGCACTTAACCTCCTGGCAGCATTCAAGATGACTTCCAGTGAAGATTCAGACTGAATAAGCAACGAGAACAGTTAGTTGCACTGATGAGCAACCTCCTTCTTCCTAAGGACAAAGGTCAAACTACCAAACTAATACTTAGTTCTGTCAGTGGCCTTCAACTCTGTGGGTCATGAGTAAGGCTAAGATCACAGGGAGGAAAAAAGGATATAAAGAGAATTAAAAATGTAAGTACTGTATTTTAACAACATTTTAGATAATAGTAAAATCTCTCATTCTCTATGCAACTTCCTGATATCACACAAATAATACTGCATCTTATAGGAATGACAGAGTGAGCTTTGTTCTAAACAAACTGAATTTTTACTTAAGCAAGTTGTTGATTATCCTCCAATAACCTTTGTTGCAGCTTTCCAAACTAGGGTAAGTAGTCCCACTGAGTTGGCACTACACATGTGCAAAAGTTACTCATAGGTGTAAGTGTTTTAAGGACTGAAGGATATGTCAGTGTAAGAATGCAGATATCTGTATTTGTTGATAACAAATTTTAAATATAATGTTTCAAAATTTAATTATACATATGTAGAGTAATATTGATAGCATAAAAACTTCCATGTACAGATACTGAAACATCTGTTATTTATAGTACTGTTAAAAATATGAATTTCTACAAGGAATCTGCTTGTACTGTATGTTGTATTTTGAGTACAGAATAATCTGAGTGAAAACAGAAATGACCTCTTGCTCCACACTTACACAATCAGTATGCTTTAACAGATACTCTCATTTAAAAATCATTTGTTAACATAGAGTCATAAAAAGAGAGGACTGGAGGGGACCTCGAGAAGTCATCTAATCCATCTCCTTGTGCTAAGGGAGGACAAAGGATGCCTAGACCATCTCTGGCAGGCATTTAACCTGTTCTTAAAAACCTCCAGTGATGGGGATTCCACAACCTCCCTTGGAAGTCTTTTGCAGAATTTAAACTACCCTTATAGTTAGAAAGCTTTATCTAATATCTAATCTAAATTTCGTTTACTGCAGATTAAGCCTATTACTTCTTGTCCTACTTTCAGTGGACATGGAGAACAATTGATCACAGTACTTTTTAGAATAGCCCTTAAATATTTGAAGGCTATCGGTTCCTCCCTCAGTCTTTTCTCAGGACTAAATCTGGCTAGTTTAAACCTTTCCTCGTAGATCAGGGATTCTAAACCTTTTATCATTTTTGCTGCTCTTCTCTGAACTCCCTCCAATGTGTCCACATCTTTCTTAAAGTTTGATGTCCAGAACTGGATACAATCCTCCAGCTGAAGTCTCATAAGTGCTGACCAGAGCTGAACAATTATGTCCCGTGTCTTACATAAGACAGTCCTGTAAATACACCATAAAATATTAGCCTTTTTCACAACTGCATCACATTGTTGGCTCATATTCAAATTGTGACCCAGTATAACTCTGAGATCCTTTTCTGCAGTATTACCTCCGATGCAGTTATTCCCCATTTTGTAGTTTTGCATTTGATTTTTCCTTCCTTCATACTTGTCTTTATTGTATTTAATCTTGTTGATATCAGATCAGTTCTCCAATTTATCAAGGTAATTTTGAATTGTAATTCTGTCCTCCAAAGCACTTGCAACCCCTCTCAGCTTGGTGTCATCCCCAAATGTATAAGTAAACTCGCCACTCCATTACTCAAGTCATTAAAAATGTTGACTAGTACCATACCCAGGACAGATTCCTGTGGGACCCCACTAGATATGTCCTCCCAGTTTGACAGCATATCACTGCTAACTACTCTTTGAATATGGCCCTTCAAACAGTTATGCACTCACCATATAGTAATTTCATCTAGAGCACGTTTTCCTAGTTTGCTTACAAGAATGGCACGTGGGACTGTCAAAAGCCTTACTAAAATCTAGATAAGTCATGTCTACAGCTTTCCTCCTATCCACTATGCCAGTAACCCCGTCAAAGATAGAAATTAGGTTGGTTTGGCATTATCTGTTCTTGACAAAATCATTTTTGGCTATTATTTGTTACTCTATTATCCTCTAGGTGCTTACAAAGCAGTTAGTTTGACTAGTCTTTAATTCCCCTAGTCCTCTTTGTTCCCCCTTTACTGTGTTTGACTTTCTCCAGTCCGTTAGGACCTCACCCATCTTTCATTAGTTTTCAAAGATAATGGCTAAAGTTACTAAGATTTCTTCAGCTACTCCTTAAGTACCCTAGGATAAATTTAATAAGGATCTGTCAACATGAATATACCTAATTTCTTTAAATATTCTGTTCTTTCCCTATTCTGGCTCGTGTTACTTCTCCCTTGTTGTTAATATTAATTGTGTTATCATCTGGCCACAATTAACCTTTTTAGTAAAAAATGAAGCAAAATAGGCATTGAACACCTCAGCCTTCTTGATGTCATCTGTTATTAGCTCTCCTTCCCCATTAAGTAGTGGACCTAAACTTTCCTTCATCTTTGTCTTTCTCTTAATGTATTTATAGAACTCCTTCTTGTTGTCTTTTATGTCACTTGGTAGCTGTAACTCATTTTGTGCCTTAGCCTTTCTGATTTTATCCCTACATGCTCACACTATTTTTTTGTATTCATCCTTAACAATTTATCCATGTTTCCAATTAGGATTCCAGTGGTCAGAGCCACGGTGGTCAGGCCTAGTGGTCAGAGCCACAGTCAAGATCCCGCAAGTGTCAGAGCCAAGGTCAGGGACAGTCAGGAACCCAGATTCAGAAACTGAGCAGGGGATCAGGGCTGGAGTGGACTGGAGCAGATCAGGGAACAAAGCAAGTGCAGGAATAATTGCAGCTGCAAGTGTCAGGGTTGAGTAGCCACTGCCCAAGAGCTACTGATAGGCTTAAGAGCAGTCCTGGCAATGCTGCTCAGCCAATCAGGTGATCTGCCAATTAGAGATTTCAGCTACAGTTAGCCAGCTGATCTCAAGTGCAGCTGCAGGCCCTCATTCCTGGCTGTAACCTCCCCTTTCAGGATGCCTCCCAGGGGTCCTAGAGCCTGGTTTCTCAGGATGAGCCCAGTAGAAGTCCTGTAGTAGGTCCTGTAGGAATGTTTTCAATCAGTTCCATAATAGCCCACCAGGTACTGAAGTTTTCCCCTAACTCACTGGGAGTCAAGGATTTGTCAGACTAAGTATTCTTCTTGTCCCAGAACGGTTATGGGCAGTTGTGGTGGGTTGTCATGATACAGGAACATATTCTCAGTATGGGGCTTAAAGAGGGAAATGTGAAATACCTCATTTTTGAGCAAAGTAGGTAGCTGCAGCTTGAAGGCTACAGAATTGATCTGTTTCAAGATCTAGAATGGGCCCAAGTACTGGCGAGCATGTTTGGCTGATGGGACAGTCAAACTGAGGTTCTGGGTAGATGGCCAGATCTTCTCCTCTATCGCTAGGTTGGGGGCAGACCAACACCCCTGGTCAGCACGGTGTTTGTAAGTTTCTTTTGTGGAACTCAATTGCTCTTTGAGCTTTTGGTGATCTTGGAGAAGTGGGGAGTCCAGTCTGCGTCTGCAGGGAGTTTGTGGGTACATCAAGATGGAGCCGTGGATGAAAACCATAGTTTGCAAAAAATGGGTTTTGTTGAGCTGAGGCATGGATTGCTCTGTTATAGGCAAATTCCACATAGTGGAGCAGAGAAAACCAGTCAGCTTGGTGGTAATTTTAAAAAAAGCATAGGTACTGTTCTAGAATTTGGCTGACTGGTTCTGTTTGCCCTTTGGTCTTTGGCTGGTAGGCAAAGTGAGGGACTCTATGCCAAGAAGCTGCAGAAACTTCCTCCAAAACAGAAGATGAACTGGGGGCATGGTCCAACAGGATGCCAGTTGGTAGCCAGTAGTAGCAGAAGATATTCTCCAGAAAGACATATGCTGTTTACAGGCTGGAAGGGATGGCACAACATGAAACAAAATGTACCATTTTAGTTAGGATATCAACCACAACTAGGATCAGTGTGCGCCCAGGAGAATGAGGCAGCTTCACAATAAAGTGTATTGATAACATAGACTTTATACTATAGGGCAGGAGTTCCCAAACTTGGTTCGCGGCTTGTTCAGGGTAAGCCCCTGGCAGGCTGCGAGACGTTTTGTTTACCTGAGCGTCCACAGGTACGGCCGCTCGCAGTTCCCAGTGGCTGTGGTTCGCTGTTCTCGGACAATGGGAACTGCAGGAAGCGGTGGCCTGGCCCACACTGCTTCCCGCAGCTCCCATTGGCTGGGAACGGCGTACCGCAGCCACTGTGAGCTGCGAGCGGCCACACCTGCGGACGCTCAGGTAAACAAAGCATCTCGCGGCCCGCCAGGGGCTTACCCTGAACAAGCCGTGAACCAAGTTTGGGAACCCCTGCTCTAGGGCAAAGGCTGGAGAAGGCTGAGCAATTTCAAGCACAGACTCTTGGTTCATGAACAAAGATTGCAGGAACTTACATACTTCCTGACGCATGCGCATAGGGTAGGCCAGCAGAAACTCTGTGGTATCAGGTCCCATGTCTTTGAATGGCCAAAGTGACTAGGGAGTGGCATGACATGACCTGGAATCTAGGCCGACCCTCCGGAATGTAAATATGATCCTTGTGATAGGGGAGGCCATCCTGCAGCTTAAATTCAGAACCAGACTGGGCATCTGCAATATCCAGGGTCTGATGGATCTGGATTGCAAAGGAGTTGTGGAGCAGCTGAGAACGGATGGACAACATTACATTGCTGTCAACAGCCGCTTTGACTTAAGCCTGAAGGACTGTAGAAAGAACTCCTTCACCAAGCTCGAGGTACTCCTCTTTGTGGGACAGGGCATCTGCTTTCCTATTTCCAGACCTGGGCAATAGATTACAACAAAGTAAAATCAGGCAAAAAAGAGAGACTAGAGAATCTGGTGTTGATTGAGGTGTCTGGCTGTCCAGAGGTACTCTATTTTCTTGTGGTCTGTGAGAACTGGGCTAGGAGCCAAGCTCCCTCCAGGACATGATGCCATTCCCTGAATGCCACCTTGACTGCCAATAACTTCTTGTCCCAGAGGTAGCATTATGGAGCCTCATTCCATGCACTGTGAACTACCAGATGCCGAAACTCTGTGGTATAATTAGCAACTGGCTGGCCACTGTGCCTCAGGATTTGGTTCATGGCCTCAGCTGTGCACATATGACTTGGATAATCAAAAAATATTGCCATGGTTTGAACAAAATCCTCAAACCAGTTGAGTGGAGGGGTATACTTTTCCAGGAGCGGGAAGGCCCAATCCAATGCCTCTTCAGTCACCAGGCTAATGATAAGTCCCACCCAAGACTGGTCATTGAGGAAGGGCTGCGGGTGCAGTAGGAATAGGAGTTGGCACTGGTTCATAAAACAGTAGAAGTGGCTGTGCCAAACTTGACCAGCAGGGGAATTTTAGGTCCCCAAGGAGGAGGAGTCGTGGGTAATGGAGCCTGAGCCTGCAGCATAGCATTTTGTGACTTCAGGGCATCTTCCTGCACCTGTAGGTTCTGTAGGTTGCCTTCTATCTCTGACAGGGAGATACTGACCTTAGTGGGATCCATTCCACTAACTGAGCTGTTCCTACTTCCCTTCTTCACCTCCTTCTTTTGTGTTGGGCTGCTCAAGCTGTCATGGACCAAAGTGTGGGAGGTCATGCCTAGGGGTTGGAGTTGGAGTCAAGATCCAGGAATCAGAATTGAGAATCAGAGTCAAGGATCGGGAATCAAGAGTCAGAAACCAAGCATGGGAGCCCAGCTGGAGCAGACTGGCACAGGCCAGGAGCAAGGCTGGGAACAGGGCAGCACAGGAGCAACCACAGCTGCAGGAATAAGCATTGAGCATCCCCTGGCCAAATGCTACTGTTGGGCTTAAGATCAGCTCTGCTGCTCAGCCAATTAGGCGATCTGGCCAATTAGGATTTCAGCTGTGGTTAGCTAGCAGATCCCATGCTCAATTGCAGGCCCTCATTCCTGACAATGACATCCTTCGACCAGTCTCTCTGCACTCAAAGAAGGTCCGCTATCGAGAAGTACTATGCCCATGGAACGTCACTGTCTGGCTTCTTGTCTACAGCCATAGGCGCGGGTGTACAGGGGCAGGGTGCTGCACCCCCCGCCCAGGTTTTATGTGGGGGAACAACTCATTCTGATCTCAGAAGCGGAAAGTAGTATTTAGTCCTCAGAAAGCTACCATAACAGGCCATCAGCTTTGCATTCATATAGAACAAAACCCAATTTCAGTCCCTTGTTAGTGGATACAGTAGGAAAAGCTCACAACCACACTAGTAAATTTAAAAATCTGACTCTGTAATTGCTTAATTATTTCAATGTTAAATTATATTGCACTATAGATCAGATTATTCTGGATGACTATACTGCGTATAATAAAACATGAAACACTTAGGGGATCAGCTAACATTTTAAAAAGTAAAATTCTAAGCAAGATGCACTACTTTCTTCTCTTTCTTGTTCACTTAAAACATTAATCTTAAAATGTGTTTTGTGCACTGGGGGATGATTTACAGACTCCATGAGGATGTTTATAGTGGGTTTCCTCTAATAGTACGAGCATAAATGTGTGCTCCTCATGTTCGCATACTTTCCCCAGTGACAGATATGAAGTAGTAATGGGACCGACACAAACCTGACAGCTTTTCAGGAGTTTCAGAGTATGTACTTGGAAAATTGAGTTTTTATTTTAGTTTTAACACAAATGGAAAAACCATGTTTAAAATTCTGACAACACCAAGCTTGCAATTTTATGCTTCATCTCCACAACATTCCTTTAGATGTAAACAAACACACGTGAAAGTTTTAAAACCCTTTAAAGGCAATTTTTCCCTGAAGTTTTAGAATAGGGCTTTTCTTACATTAATTGTTTTTTTACAACTGTGGGCAGAATTCAGTATTGGTGTAACCCCAATGAATCTAGACCTGTATTTTAGTAAAACAGTATTAATTATTGCAGGCAAAAATACACAGCATTATTTTAGCATCTAGATTCTCATTTTTAAAAAAATATATACAAAATTCTATAAAACCTCACCAACATTATATTAATGTTAAACAGTGCTGAAGCAGTTAATAAAATACACATAGAATAATATTTTAAATATTTCACCATTGTTTATAGCTGGAAGCACAAATGCTTGTACATCTTGACAAGAGGTCTGCCCAACCTATGTGACTATATTCCCCTAGGTATAGGACATAGCAAATGGGCTGTACATATACATTTAGGCCCTCTGGAACCAGGGAATTTGTGATAAACCTTGGCTTGCAACCCATCACATATGTTGACAAGCAGCCCACATACTAGTAAAATTGAATCATCCATGAACAGTGTATTATTCCAACATAATTAACCTCTGAAACCAGTTCCAATGATGCTCCAAAAAGAACAAAATTATTTTAAAAATATAAATAGTCTCTGCGCTCCCACTTCCACTGGAGCAACAAGTACAAAGTGTAAGAAGTAGTGAAAGTGACTAGAGTTAGATGAACCAGTTGGATACAAATAAAAACAGTTTTGCTTCTGCCCTTAAAATTAAGTCACCTTCCATTTAATAATTTTTGCTCGTTGGCTCTGTCGTTCATGGTTTTTGGTTGAAACGCTGTGACAAAGGCTATTCTCAAAATTTTTCAAATAGACATGCATGAGTATGTGAACATTTTTGCACTTATCTGACTCAAGAGCATACACACTGGGGCAGAATGCATGCATGTGTATAGGGCTTGAGTGTGGAATCTCAACTTGAGTACAAGTATTGGGAGTTTTTCATGCCTACATGAATGTGCTCCTGTTTCAAAATTTGGGCCAGATCTGATTTATTGCTGATTTAGTGCAGTAGCTGTTTGTTTCAGGGAGAAAGGAATGTTGACTTCTGGATTACTGTCAGTTCACAATAGGAAACATGGGCTAACATACATTAGAAAAATAAAAGAGAAAAAAAATAACAGCTGCAGTGCCACAATGGAGCAGTAATAGTTAATGGGACTATGTGATGAGTCATCTCTGAGCCTGAGCTGGTGAGTCATCTGAGGTAATTATCTGCAAATCTTATGATAGGCCCATGCCAATCAACTAGGGTCCAGCCAATCCACAAACAAGGGTCTAATCAGGTGACCCCAAGGCAGGTATAAAGGCTCCTAATGGAAGCAACCACTCCAGTCTGCTCAATGTTGCTACCTTGTCAGAAGATTTCCTAGCTGCCTGGTAGTTCTGACAGCCTGCTCTGGCCTGTGCCTGTTCCAGCTCCCACTCCAGTCCATGCCTGTTCCAGCTTCCACTCCTGCCCGTGCCTGCTCCTGCCCCAGACTGAGTTGATGCCAGCTATTCTGACAGACTGGTTGCCTGGCACCAAAACAACGTATACCTCTCATCCCAACAAAAGATACAGTATTTTTGGTTTTGGTCTTTCTTACCATAAAACTTTGAAGTAGAGCCAATCAGGAATTTTTTGACTAAATATTTTTTCATCAGAAAGTGTTTTCAAGTCCAGAATTCGTCAAAATTAGAGAATATCCCAGAATAGTCATTATCCTGGTGGTTAGGACACTCAACTGAGATGTGGGAGACCAGAGTTCAAGTCCCTGCTCTGAATCACATAGAGCAGGGACCTGACTATAGTCTCCCACATCCTAGTTGAGTGCCCTAACCATTGGGCGATTGGCTATTCTGGGTAAGGGTTTGTGTGTTCTTGTTTTTCTTTTTTTTTTGGTGAAAATTTTGAAAAAATCTCTTTTTTTCCCAGTGAGGAGTGAAACCAAATTTCAAAATTTCAATTTATTTTGAAAAATTGAATTCAATTTCCAGCCAACCATAGCTGGGAGTGCCAACCTAAATGCCTTAAAAAAGAGGCAAAGGACAGATGATCCCCTGGCTAACTGCATTGTCACAAAATCTGTTGTGATAACTAAAATTTTGGATTTATGACAACTCATTTAAGTGTGAGGTTATCAGTTTTACCCAAACCTGATACCACTCATACCCACACAGGCAGAATCCTGTCTCAAGCAAATCAGTATGGCTATCTTGTGTCTGAGTCTCCCCTCTAGTAAAATACAGCCATCCATGCTGATGCATTTACTGAAAATTTGAGGAAAGAATGCAGTGTGCCTGGCACGGTATCTGAATCAAATCTCTGACTCTCTTGAGAACAGCACAAAAGAACCCAACTTCATGATTGAATCTGAGAATGCCAGCTGGCAGCCTCAGTACAGGGCTATTAATGCTCCACATTTTAAACAGTAAAATACTGAAACAATACAAAATAAAAAATGATCACAGGATCAAGAGAAATACAGTTAAGGTTCTTTTGGCCTTTGTGTTATAAATTCCTAATGGCTAATAATGCATCTCATCTAAGCAGTTCTACGAAGTTCCATCAACAAAATGTTTAGGTGCCAACATTTGCTCCATGCTAAAACTTGGCATGTCCAATCTCAGGTCAGGAACAAGTTATCAGTGGTTTTTCAGTTCTGAAGTTGCAGATAGGGTGGCAGAGGAAGAAAGGTATTCCAAAACTGCTTTCAGACATTCAGAGAACTTTCTATAGTTTTGACTGGACAGGACCTTCTTTTCCCTGTTCTGACTGGGCATCTGCTCCAACCTTCTCTCTCCCAGTCTCTTCACCTCAGTTTCACTCCACACCTGCCACTCTTCACTACCATCCATCCCTGCTCACTCCCATTTCTCTTTTCTTTCCGTTTAGCTGATCCTCTCTGCCCCCTCCCCAAAATTGTGAAACTAATTTTATGTTTGCTTTCATTACACTGTTCACATTGATTTTTTGTTGCACCCCTTTCCCCACCCTGTCTGTCTTGTCTATTCAGACTGTAAACTTTCTACTACTGTTTGTAAAGTGCCTAGCACTACGGGGCCCCATTCTTGGTGGATCTTTAGGATCTACCATAATAAACATGATCAATAATAATACGTAATACTAGTTTTGGGATCTTTTTGCACACCTCCTGTATAACTTCAAAATGGAACCTCTACAGCTAATAAATCCAGGATCTGGATTAGTGCCTTCATTTGTAGTTCTGGCAAAATAAAATTGAAAAAGACATTTATTTAATTTAAAATAATGACTACTGTCACTCGTTTTTAACAGCATTTGGTAAGGCTGTTTAGCGTAATATCTTAGTGCACATGTGAAACAGCTGCACTGATACAATGGACTGCAGCCGTTCTTACTGTCTCAATAATCCACATATTAAAGAGTCCCTAAGTACTCACTGATGTGACAGACCATAACAACTCTCTCAGAGCTGTTACAGTTTATCAGGTCAGCAATCTACATATTAAGAATTCCCCAAGTACTCATTGACAGGTAGTGTCTCTACACTTGTACGAAGATCATAATTGCTTCACAGGAACCATTAAATCCCAGTGGAAAGAATGAATGAATTTAAATAACCAAGATTACACTACAGTGCTTCCAAAGGTCTGACAAGTCTACAAGAATAGGGCAGTTGAGCTGAAATGCCATCCTTAATTGATACTGTGTACTAAGGTACTGCAGTGGCTTAAAATTTTACACACTCGTGCTCTGCAAATTAGAATTATCACCTTTCTGTTAGGCAAAAGGTGAGTAAAACCCACCTTTGACCTTTCAAGTAAACCACACATCTAGGAAGGTGGTATCAATAACCAAGATGCTTAGGGAAGCGTTCTAGCTAGCTCCTCAAGTGAGTTGCTGGCTAGCTACCTCCTTTCATTCCCCTATTTAATCGCTCCACTTTTCTTGGCATCCTCTTTTCCCCTTTGTGTCACCCACTGACTATTTATTCACTCGCTTTCAGCTCTCCTTCTCTTCTTCTGCTCCTCTATAGTATCAAACCCCAGCAAGTTCATCCTCTTGCCACCTCTTTTCCTGGTCTCTCCTTACCCCAGTGCTTAATTTGTAATGAAAGAGGTGCCAGGGCTTAAGCAATTTTTTTACGTTCATAAGTGACATGGCAAGCCCAGAGGTGCCAGAGCTATGAACTGCCAAGCCTAGAGGTGCCGGGGCTCAGCCCTGGCAAACCCTGGCACAAGTTAAACACTCTTTGATTTCTGTCTTCTCTTCTCGTCTTATCCTCTTTCATTTTTCATGCAATATTCTCATACCACTAGGTCATGGAATCCTTTGTGCTGGAAAGAACCTGTAGTGATTCATCTTCTCCAACCCAGTGCTTCACACATTGACAGGCCTGAGTAACTTTTTGGTCAGCACTCCTGCTTCCTGTTATGCCACATACCAAAGTAGAGCATGGGAGCACCAGTCAGGATCATTGAACAAGTGATTGGCTATATGGGAACTACACAAACTGCGCTCCTACAATGAAGATAGGGATCTAGCATAGAAGCCTGTTCCACCAAGCAAAACTAGCGCATCCTGGGGACTTTTTCTGTGACGGACATGTGGCTGTCTGTGGAAGCCTCTTCAACTTGGTATAAGCAAAAGTACTTCACTGGAATCTGTCAGGGCTGGCTTTGGTATTCACTTTAGATTGTGTGCACTGTTGCTTTTGTATTGTAAATTGAGCATCAAATTTATTGCCCACTTTAGGGCTTAATCAGCTACACGCTTATTTATTGTACATGCTTTTTATAGTTCATTTATGTTAAGGCTACCAGGGCCTTCAGGCACAGAATCCATCAAGAAAAGGTTTCTATTCAAAACCAGGGAACTAGAGCAGGGGAGGAGGAAAGATAAAAATGTAAGTCCACATTTTTAAAAATTCATGCTGTGATAACAGATGTAATACATGGTCACAATGAGATTATTAATCATCTAATTGCATATATTGGCGCCCAGAGGCTCCAGTCTGTTCTGGGCACTGTACAATCACAGAATAAGAGACAGATCCTTTCCCAAAGGCCAACAAAATAGGCAGACAAAAATTAATAATCAAACAACACATATGAATGCCTCAAAAAGTACAGAATGTTACATTTCCCTGCATCCCCATCCACTAATTTCCACAAACCAATCCTGTCTTCCCCGTCCTTTTTTTCATGTAATGCAAGCAGCCCGAAATGCCCCCACTCCACTTATACCCTGCTCATTCCACAAAATAAGAGGCAAGTTCGCTATGGGGGGAAAAAAAGGCAAAAGCAATCTTCCAGAGCAGCCAATTCAGATGCCAGCTAAAGCTCAACATGGCATAAAAAGGACTATACATCTTTTCCCTAAGCCTTTCTATCTCCTTCCTTTCTCCTTCACTATGGATACCACCGCCACCTTCCCTCTCACTTTGGCCTGTAACTTGGGCATTGTATCTTCATCCACAAATCCAGGAAGTGTCAAAATCCTGCTGCTTCTTCCTGCACAATATCTCTAAGATCCAGCCTTTCCTCTACATCGATACAGCTAAAGCGCTCGTCAAGTCCGGCTTCATCTCATATCTGAACTACTGCAACCTCTTCTTTCACCGGTCTTGACAAATCCCATTTAACCCCACTTATTTCCAGGCAGAATGCTGCTGAAAAGTTCACTTCCTTGAGCGATGTGCTCCCCCACCCCCAATACATTGCACTCCTGCACTGGCTCCCTCTTTTCCACACATCATACACAAACTATTTGCCTTCACTTTAAAGGGCCCTCACGGCCTATCCTTGCCCTATTTATCATCTCTTATACACTACTGAGATGTTGACACTGCATCTGTTAT
The DNA here is from genome assembly GCF_028017835.1 of Emys orbicularis. Lineage (NCBI taxonomy): Eukaryota > Metazoa > Chordata > Testudines > Emydidae > Emys > Emys orbicularis. The sequence continues at coordinate 94,534,073 of NC_088686.1, read as the reverse complement.
ACCAATGGTGCCAGTCTTGACGACTCCTCTGTAAAATTTTCAAACCATCAACTGTGAGCTTTCTCCGATGCCACCCTTTATGCATGGGAGTAGCTCCCTGTGAAAATCCATAAAGCCATCTCACTGATCTCCATCAGGTCCCTCCCTAAAAGTCTTCTCTGCCATGATGCCTACACAAACTTGACAATGGTTAGACAGCATGTGTGTGGTGTCTGCTGCTTATTATGTTGATCATACCATACACTTCCCTCATGTAAATTCCATGAAGAACATGTTAATAATATGAGGGAAATTATACTCTAGTCAAAAAGCGGTTGTAAAATGAAGACCGAAAAGCAACCATATGTATAAAATAACAAATGGCATTTTAAATAGCAATAATTATAATAATTTGATCTGACACACAGTGATGGACACTGGGGGATTTAACACTTAAAATCATAAACATTAAAAAATAATAAGATAGCCAAAACCAAACCATCACAAAAATGATGTATTGACTGTATTGGCTGAAGTCCAATATTTTCACAAGAATAAACTAGCTTTGCATAATATATAAAAAAATTAAGAACAGATGTTTTCCATCAACATGAGGCAAACATACACACACACACACACACAATGTGGCCTTTGAGGATTACCCCGCTCTTTATTTTAGAGTTCTTTTCTATCTCCTACTGAATCAAAAAGGTATTGCTGACATACAGAATTTTTTTTAAACATGTCCCCATTAAGAAGTCCGTGTCATAAAGCAAATGATGCAGTGTTTACAATAGCATCTTTTAGGTACTAAAGTAAAGTTTCCACACTTTAGGATGTAAAATTTTGGAGTGTCACTTGAACATATGGCCTAACAGGGCCACAAGTACAGAAGAATGTGCAAACTGAAAAAAATATATAAGTGCAAAAGACGTAATTAGCGTCAAGTGAGTTAGGAAAATTCATCACTTTTGTAGCCAGTTACCAAACATGCATTTCTTGCACATCTAATTTTTACAGGTTGAGCTCCATAAAAAGAAGTTTATGGAATGTGGAAAAAATATCTTTCTACAGTATGGGCTCAGTAGACTGAGATATTTGTGAAGAAAATAATCCAAACATAAATCTACAGTCTATATGTATGAAGGATCAAGTGTGTAGCAGAAAACCCAGGATATGATTCTATCATTTTACTTCAGGTTCCAGATATTCTGTTTTCCAGTAGTTTACAAACGGTTTATAAAATATAGCCCCATATTATATCTACAACAGATTAGTTTACAATGGATGACTGCTAACGGGATTACATTTCTCATATGTCCAATGCATGACATTTAAAAATCCTATAATTATATTCTAAAGAAAATAAACTATTGACTGCCATATCGGGAATCGTATACAGTCAGGAAGGTAAGCCACTTATCTACAATATATAGACTCACATTCTAGCTGTGCGGAACTTAATTTTGTAGAAATGGAAAACCTCTCTATCATTGATTGGAGTAAAAGAGAGAAAAAAAATCAGTGATGTCCCAACTTTGCAATGTCACAATGCAAACACTGCAGCATCACAACACATCCTTACATAATGACAAAATGCTAACACAAACATCACACAAGCAGCAATGGCAAGAGATGGTACTGGGATTTATTTTGTGTTTCTCGCCAACTCCATTAGATGTAGTACCTCCTCCCTATGGGAGGGCGGAGTATATCTTTCTTCTCTCCCTCTCATGGTTCACTGAAGGAGCAGGGATGCATGCTGGTAGCCCTGTGACATTTTCTCGACACTAATGCATCACCATGGGTCAGCATGAGCCATTGTGTGGAACACTCCTGTGACGAGCACTCTGTTTGCTCTGCCTGAGATGATACTTGATCAAACCCACAGACTCTCTCAGAACCACCACCGTAGCAACCTGAATTGACAGAATATTCTGTTTTTGCAAAATGCATGTAGGGCATATCAAAATGACCTATACGGTGACCGTTCCTTCTTCAACTTGTATTTAAACATGCGTTCAGTAAGCCTATTAACTGTAAAGATTTATCTGATGTTTTCTCCCCCTCCTGCCCCAACCATGAGTCAAATAACCCTAGTGTATATTTGATTCCTGCAAGCCACTTATCCTCAGTGGTCTTTATGTTTAATCATTTGTGCCTATGCAAAAACTGAAAAAGAACAGCTGCTGTATTCCTGTGGTTCAATTTCACCACAGTGGATCTTGTATCATGAATCATAAATATTCTTTCTGCTAATCCAACATCCCCTGAGATATTTTAGCCACTAAAAGGCCCAGCTTGACAAAGCCCTGGCTGGGATGATTTAGTTGGAGTTGGTCCTACTTTGAGCAGGGGGTTGCACTAGATCAGAGGTGGGCAAACTACGGCCCGCAGGCCACATCTGGCCCACGGGACTGTCCTGCCCTGCCCTTGAGCTCTCGGACGGGGAGGCTAGCCCCGGGCCCCTCCCCTGCTGTCCCCCCTGCCCCGCATCCTCTGCTCGCCGTGCCGCCAGCGCTCTGGGTGGCGGGGCTGAGAGCTCCTGCCAGGCAGCGCGGCAGAGTGGCTGGCTCCGGCCGGGTGGCACGGCTGCCAGTCCTGGTGCTCTGAGCGGCATGGTAAGGGAGGGGGAAGTGGGGGGGGGAGTTGGATAAGGGGCAGGGGCTTCTGGGGGGCAGTCAGGGAGCAGGGGGCAGTTGGATAGGCGTGGGAGTCCCGGGGGAGTCTGTCAGGGGGTGGGGGGGTAGATAGGGGTCGGGGCAGTTGGGGGACAGGGAGTGGGGGGGGGGTGTTGGATGGGGGTGGGGTTCCGAGGCAGGCAGTTAGGGGCGGGGGGTCCTGGGAGGGGGCGGTCAGGGAACAAGGAACGGGGGGGTTGGATGGGTCTGGGGTTCTGAGGGGGGCAGTCAGGGGGTGGGAAGTAGGAGGGGGCGGATAGGGGCTGGGGGCCAGGCTGTTTGGGAAGGCACAGCCTTCCCTACCCGGCCCTCCATACAGTTTCGGAACCCCGATGTGGCCCTCAGGCCAAAATGTTTGCCCACCCCTGCACTAGATGACCTTCTAATCTTCTATGATAAAAGGGTGAAAGGTGTCTTTCCCCTTATATTTGATTTTCAGGATATCTATTTTTTCTAAGTAATGGATTTTAGGCTTGCAGAACTGTCTGACTGGAATGACACTTGCCCACACAAATTTTATCTTGATTTCATTCATGTGACTAGATGTATAGCTGTGTCAATTTTTTAAAGGTGTTGAACTAGTGGAGTGCACAGGTCTGTGTTCTATTTGACTGTGCAGAAGCTTGAAAATACAGAATTGTTTAATGCCAATCTCTGAAAACAGAAATTCTGCACAGGATTTTGAATATGGAGTCATCAATATCCAGTAGTCCAGTGTTTAGGGTAGGGCTGTATGTAAACATTTTTCACTGCTTGCTAAAAAACAAAAACAGAACTTTTGCACATCTCTGGTAACTGTCAGTGGGAAGTTTCACCTGAATGAGAGCTGCAAGACTGAGCTCCATATTTTTACTAATTTTTGTTATACTTCATTATTATCAAGCCATGTTTAGTGCATGATGTTTTATTTTTTAACGATTGATACAATAGATGAAATGTTAGCAACATGAACAGGGTAGGGTGGGTAAGTATATTCTTCTTTTCAGAATTCATACATTCTTTTAAAAAATTAAGGTTAAAGTCTGCCCTGTTGTTTCACCTTTAGAAGCAGTCATTTGATTTTAAAAATGGATTTTACATTTTGCTTCTCTAATATAAAGGCATTGTAGTGATCGCTTATTGTCTGCACAAATGGTTCCTAACTATACAGCTATGAGATTCATTGTTCAAATGCGTATATACAGAAGTCAGCAAGTTAACCCTTACATAGCAGTAATTTGAAAAAGCAATCTGAAATATAAGCAAGTCACAAACACATTTTTACTCTTTACTTTCTATTTTTAAGAGCCTTCGCTACTTAGAATATTTTGAAAATGTAATTCTTTTTACTTTATTACATAAAAGTACTTTAATTATAAGCATTGTATTGCTGAAAAACATACTAAATTAAGTATTATCTTAGTCCTACCTTTATTTACTTTTACATAATTATCCTCATAAAAGATATAATTAAAGCATTATACAGCATTACCAGTTCATATCTTCCTACGTTACTAAGTAATAAACACATCACATACAAAGTCAATAAACCTCCAAACAAATCCAACTAAGACCATTAAGAAACTTCCAGACCTCAAACTTCCATTTCCAAGCTACCAAGAGACAGAATTATAAAAATTTTTATAAAGAATTTGATTTTTACCTCTTCCTTTTAAGGTAAATATTGTCCTGATGTTGGCTCAAAAACTGGGTCCTTAAACTCTCTGCAACCCGTAGATACAATATAATTTTACCTGCATTATTCTGCTAAAACTATCAATTGCAGGTAAAAGTGAATGCAGTTTCCTCCCCGGAAAACATGTTATTTTCTTTTTAGTTTTCTAACACAAAAAATAGCAAGCAATACAAGGAAATAAATGATGATTCTTAAATATCACATTCATCCTGTAATAATATTTGTTGGGCTTTTAATGAAAGTGCATGTTTTTAACCTGCAAATTTAGGTATGTTTACGAAATGTGCTTTGGGGCCCATACAGCCCACAATTGCCACAGCAGTTGGGGAAGGCCACCGTGGGGAAAAAGAGGGGGTAAATAAGATGGCACCTACAGACCTGTGGGCGCAGGAGCATGGTATGGGGGCCAAGGCACAGGAAGGGATGGGGGACGAGCTAAAAATGGAGGCTGGACCAGAATGCCATTTACGGGTAAGCTTGAGGTGTTAAGGGTGCTCCTTTGGAATTACAATACAGATGGGGGATACTGTGGGATGGATTTACTTTGAGTTTAGAATCCCTATTATGGGGGAAAGAAGTCATGTAATGTCCAAAAATTTGAAGTCCTCAGTGGGAACGGGTCATTTTGTAAAGAAAGAGATTACACAAGAACTAAAGGAGAATAGGGTAGCAGGGCCATTCAGCCATTTAACTATATAGAATGTGCGAGTTTCTCCTCTAGGCTTAGTTCCTAAGAAGGCTTCAGCTGAGTATCACTTAATTCACCACCGGTCATACTCATTCAGTTAACAATGGAATAGACCCGGCCTTGCATTCCATGGGCTATTCCTGTTGATGAGACTGTGCGAATGGTTAGGTCTTCTGGCCCAGGGGCACTGATGGCCAAGTGGGATATCAAGACTGCTTTTTGACTGCTACTGGTGCATCCCTCTGACTTTATCCTTCCGGGTTTCTCTTTTGAAGGACTATTTTATTTTGGTAAAGTTATGCCTATGGGATGTGCAATTTCCTATTTGGCATTTGAGAAATTTAACACAATGCTACACTGGGCAGTGATGCAGGAAGCTGATTTACAGCAGGTGGTGCATTACTTAGATGACTTTTTGTTCGCAGTGAGTGCGAATTTGGGAATGTGTTAACCTGATGGACACCTTTCAGGCCCTTTGTAAAAAAGATGGAGGTTCTTTAGGGGAGGAAAAATGGGGGGTCCTTCCACTCCCTTAACTTACTTGGAGATTGAGTTAGACACACGGATGGGTATACCTTGACTCCCTCAGGATAAGCTTCAGGACCTACTAGGCTTGATTAGGAGAGGTAGAGCTGCTAAGAAAGTTACACTCCATGAGCTGCAATCTATTATTGGACATCTTAACTTTCCTTGTCAGGCGGTAGCCCCATGGCAAGCATTTTGAGCCCAGTTTGCAGCTGTCACTGCAGGCATATCTAGACCTAATCATTTTATAAGAGTTATTAGAGAGATGAAAGAGGATTAGGGGATGTCGGAACCGTTTCTGAGCCATTTTAATGGAGTGTCATCATGAAGGGAGGAATGGATACTTAAGACTGATTTAAAGATCCACTCCCGAGGCTGCTTCGGGATGTATGGGTTATGGGGTATTTTACCAAGGCAGGTGGTGCACCCAGAAATGGCCCTCCACCTGGATACAAAAAGGGACAGTGCAGGATACAACATTTCTGGATTCCCCCCCCCCATTTTGGTGGCAGCGATCACTTGGGAAATGGAGTTTGCTAATAGAAGGGTGTGTTCTTGGTGTGACAATATGGCAGTGATACATGTTATCAATCATCAGTCCTCCAGATCACACAGGGTTATGAGGTTGGTGAGGCATTTGAATTACAATGTTTAAGCCTTAATATCTGTTTCTCTTCTAAACGTGTGCTCAGGTTGATAATGGCATGGCAGGTGCATTGTCTCAGTTTCAGATGGACATACTTCAAGAGCTGGCACCAGGAACCAGTAAGGAACCCAAACGGATGTTGCTAGCATGATGGAACCTTGATGTATGATGGCTGTCAGCATAGCACAGAGGTTGGTGACTCCACAAACATTTTGGAGCTATGAGGGAAGTTTAACTGATTCTGTGCAATTTCAAGAGCTGGAGGGCCTATCACTGATATGGCCGATTACAGCGGACCTGGGTGCTGGAGTACATGGTGTTTTTAGCAACCTGACAACTAGTATCATTAACCATATCCACTTATCTATCAGGCCTTATGTTTGTCAGTAGGCTGTATGCTTTCCCAGAACCTTGTAGCGGGTTTTTAATTGAGAGGTTTCTAGCTGGTTGGTCCTGAAGCACTGGCCCTCGGGAGGATACACATCCTCCCATCACTGTTAATATGTTGAGGAGTCTGGTGTGAATCCTAGAGCCCATATGTCGTTGTGGACAAGAGGTGGCCTTGTTCATGGTGTCATGCCTGGTAGTATTTTTCGGAGCTTTTAGGATCAGTGAGCTAGTACCTGGGTCCTGTAGGAATTCTCCTGAAGGGATTTGGAAGTGAGGGATATGCATTGGGAGGGGCAACTGCTGATATTAATCTTGAGTAGGTCAAAGATGGATCAAGGAGGTCAGAGTGAACCCATTACTTTACAGGAGGGTGGCAAACCCAGGATCTGCCCTGTGGAGGCTGTTAGGGAATACATGTCAATAAGACCAGGGAGAGATGGATCCCTCTTTATCCATGGTGATAGGAGTCCTCTGACAACATACCAGTTTGTTACAATTTTAAGACAGGGACTGATGAGGTTGGGGCTTTCAGAACATGAATTTAATTTCCACTCATTCAGGATCTGGGTGGCAACAGCAGTGGCTCAGCTAGGTCTGAGTGCCTGGGCAATTCGGCGTTGGTGTTTTGAAGCACACAGAATGTGTGAGATACCCCAGGAGGGATATGTGTTAATTTTCCTTTGCACTTGCATTCCAGATGCAGGCAGACAGTGCTATGGATCTGCTGGCACAGTATTGTTTTACTGGGTGCTTAGGTGAGCATCCAGGTTGTCTAGAGGTTCACAGCTGGGCCGTGGTTCAGATATGATTGTGGTTCACCTCAAGGGAAATGATTTGGGAACGTGTAAAGGGATGGGATTAATACTCAGATCTATGAGGGATGGGGGCAAGATCTTGGAACTTTCTCCAGGAGTAAAAACTATTTGGTTAGACATGTTGCCATGCAGGGTGTGGCAGGGAGCTGTGAAACACCCACATGTTGACAAGGCTAGGAGGTACGTGAACAGGGAGATGGCCAAATTCAGATGTGGCATAGGAGGATTGATAATTTGTCATCAGAGCATAGCATACAGGGCACCAGAGTTATTCAGGGAGGATAGGGAGCAGATACATTTTTCGCTGATATTAAAGAAGACATCAGTGGATGTTTGGGAACTTAGCTAGGTACTGCGATTGGTAGCCAAGCTAACTGCTGGTGCCTCCTTGGGGTGGATGTCCAATGCAGAGTACTCTGTAGGAATGGATATGGTGACTGGATAAAAAAGACTGGTAAAGGATTTAAAGGAAGTACTCGTTAAAGGAGCAGAAAGTGGAGTGGGGGAGGAGGTTCAGGGCTCCTATGACTTCTACAGCAGGGAGTCAACTGCCTTCCTCTTTTAGACAGGGCCGGCTCCAGGCACCAGCCCACCAAGCTTGTGCTTGGGGCGGCACCTGGAGGGGGGTGGCGCGGCGCTCCAGCTCCGGCCGCCGGGGAGAGCGGAGCCCTGGCCGGGCACTCGGCCCTCCTCCCAGGGCTCTGGCTGCCCTCCCCCCGGCCGCCGGGGAGAGCGGAGCCCCGGCCGGGCTCGCCGCCCTACCCCTGGCGTTCTGGCCGCCGGGGAGAGCGGAGCCCCGGCCGGGCTCACCGCCCTACCCCCGGCGCTCCGGCCGCCCTCCCACCCGCGCCCTCCCCTGCCGCGCTGGGGGGTGGGGGGGTGGGAGGGCGGCCGGAGGCTTTTTTGCCTGGGGCGGCAAAAAAGCCAGAGCCGGCCCTGCTTTTAGAACCCTCCTTAAACCTCATTTAGGGAAGAGGATGAGGTCTCAGCAATGGGTTGGCTGGGGACCAGGATGGACAAGGGGAAGGGCTGACAGCAGGTATGTGTAAATGATCATGGAATTACCTGCATTGTACATTTTTATCTGCCAGTACTCCCAGACATTTAGGAATAAAGTTGTGGCCTAATTAAACCATATTTAATGGTCGTCCTTCTTGCATAGCCACAAAGAATACTTATTACCATTGCTGGAGACAAATATTGGCGGGGGGGGGGGGTAAAGGGGGAGAAAAAAGTTTGTTACATTTCAAAAATCAAAGTTTGTCTTCCTTTTTTCCAGACATACTAGAAATTGACAGAGGAGTCTTTTCTTTCTTGAATCATAGGCTAAATTTGCACCACCTTTTAACTGTTGCTTATAGTGTTTAATGCATTGAAAAATTACTGCTGTCAGCTCCAGTGCCCCCAAATGCTGCAGCTACTTTGGATGTGGGAAATCACACACAGCCCCAAGGCATGAGTCGATCAAGGTGGGAATAGAGTCCTATGCAGGTATGTTTATCCACAGTTCATTACCCGACTAGCTTGTCAGACTGTTGTTTCCTTAAAAAAAACCAACAACAAAAAACTCTAGTCACATCCACTCAGAACCCAAGGAAGGGAAAAATATTTGTTTCTTTTATTTTGCAAGGAACAATCCCATCCTGACTAAAGTACTTCTACCAAGACTACATTCACTCAGTTCACCATCTTTGATTCCCCCATCTGTCTCGTTAGGGCACTTTAACTATGATACCATAATTAGTCATAGCTTAATTTTCATATGTGACTTTCCATTAGGATTTCTCTACCGAGGCTTCCAATTTTGTGAAAATACCTGAAAGATTTATTTTTATGTGAGAACATTCAGTGTGGGGTGAAGGCCTTATTTTGATATTCATGTCACATTTCTCAAGGCTACATACCACTCCTTCGAAGTCTAAAATGCAGGGCACAAATAGCATTCAAACGGGCTTAATCATTTTATGAGTTGGCTTGTGATACTGCTGACTTTTCACTTTATAATGGGCAAGCCCAGTTATACATACCAAATACACTATATCTTTCATAAATGTCACATTGTGTATAGTCTTTAAGACTGGCATTTGCCAGTCTTAAAGACTATATCAGTCAGTTGAATGAGGCACACTGTATCATAGATTCATAGAGTTTAAGGCCCAAAGGAACCATTATATCCTGTAATCTGACCTCCTGTATATCACAGGTCATTAAATTTCATCCAATTATCCCTGTATTGAGGAAATAACTTATGTTTGGCTAAAGCGTATCTTCCAGAAAAGCATCCCGTCTTGATTTGAAGACATCATGAGATAGGGCGTTTACCACTTCCCGTGGTAGTTTGTCCCAATGGTTAATCATCCTCACTCTGAAAAAATTGTGTCTACTTTCTAATTTGAAGTTGGCTGGAAGCTGAAGCCAGACATTGGTTCTTATTATGCCTTTTTCCACTAGATTAAAGAGTGCTTCTTTAATGGCTGGTATTTTCTCCCCATGAAGGTACTTATAAGCTGTAATCAAGTCACCTCTCAGTCTTCATTCCGACAAGGTAAAAACAGCTCAAGCTCTTTAAGTCTCTTACAGTAAGGCATTTTTTCCAGACCTCAAATCATTTTTGTGGTCCTTTTCTGCACCCTCTCAAAATTTTTCAACATCCATTTTAAAATGTTGGTACCAGAACTGGATGCAGTATTACGATATCAGTCTCACCAATAGTGCTAAATCATCATCTCTCTTCTCACTACACCCCTGTTTATACATCTAAGGATCTATTATCCTTTTTGCCAGAGCATCACTCCATAATCTTTTTCAGAGTCACTGCTTTCCATGATCTAGTCCCCCATTCTGTATATATGGCCTGCATCCTTTATTTCCAGATATATAACTTCGCATTTGACTGTATTATAATACATTTTGTTTGAATGGGCGTAGGTTAGCAAATGATCCAGATCACTCTGTATGACAGTTCTGTCCTCATCATTATTTTTATATTTACTTCCAGATCACTGATAAAAATATTGATCATCATCAGGCCTAGTACTGATCCCTGCAGAATTCTAGTAGAAACACCCCCATGCAAGGATGATTTCTCATTGACAACTACTTTTTTTGAGTTAACCAGTTCTTGACCAATTTAAAGTGTGCTCTGTTGATACTGTATAATGATAATTTTTAATCAGAATGTTGTGCAGTACTAACTCAAACACCTTACAAAAGTCTAAATATATTACAACTGTGCAGTTACCTTTATCAACCATTCTTGTAATTTCAAAGGTTTGCTTGACATGATCTATCTTCCATACCACCACGTTGACTGGCATTAATTATATTCATATCCTTTAATTCTCTATCAGTAAGGCTACGATTTAACCATAGATATTTTTAGTAAAAGTAATGGACAGGTCCTGGGCAAGAAACAACAACTACAACAAAAAACACAGCCTGTGGCCTGTTCATGACTTATATCATAAATACCCCTCACTGAATCTTGGGGTGGGATGGAGGGGGAGGGGGTTGCTGCAGGGGGAGGGAGCCCGTGACACCAGCGGCTGGGGGTAGTGGGGAGCCCTGGGGGGCCTGTGGCAGCAGCTGCAGGGGGGGGAGCCTGAGGGAGTCCATTGCTGCTCCAGCCACCGCCATGGGGCAGGAACACCAGGGGAGGGACCCGGGGGGCGAGCGGATACTTCGGCCGCTGCCGTGGGGGGAAGCCTTGGGGGGGGCAGCAGCTGCTCCGGCCATCACCGTGGAGGGGGAAAGCCACGGAGGGGCCAGCGGCTGCTCCGGCCACTGCTGTGGGAGTGGGGGAGTCCCGGGGGGCCAGCGGCTGCTCCGGCCACCCCGGGACTGCTGCCGGGAGCCACCAAGCTGCAGCTGCCCCAGCTGCCCCCAGGACCACTGCCCAAGCAGCTGGACCTGGGGACTGCTCAAGCAGCGGCCGATGTGGCTGGCCCTGGGGCCGGGGCTGCTCCAGCAGCCGCCGGTATGGCTGTCCCCCACCCACACTTGCCGCTGCAGAAGTCACGGAGGTCACAGGAAGCCACGGAATCCATGACCTCCAGGACAAACATGGAGCCCTATTTATCAGTTGAATCCTGTATCAGCTTCTTCATTATTTTGCCCAGGCTTCATGTCGAACTAAAGTGCCTGTAGCTATCAGGGTTATCCTGTTTGAATACTGGTACAAAATTAACTCTTCCGGTCTTCTGGAATTTCCCCAGTATTCCAAGATATATTAAAAACTAACCCTAGCAAGCAGGAGATCTCATCATCCAACTCTTTTCATACTCTTGGAAGCATGTTATCTGGGCCTGCTGATTTGAAAATGTTTATCTCTAGTAGATGTTGTCAAACATCAGTTACTAATGGAGTGGAAAGTACTTCTTTATCCTCATATAAGTCCATCATACATTTCTTTTCAAATACAGAACAGAAATATTTACTGAACACGTCTACCTTTGCTGCACCATTATTAACAATTTTACCATCTAGAAATGGGCTTATACCATTGCTAGGATTTCTTTTGTTCCTAATATACTTAAGTTCCTTCTGATTGTCCTTTGCTCTGCCAGCTATGGATTTTTCCTTGATATCTTTAGCTTCCCTTATCAATTTTATGCACTTCATAACTTCAAATTTACATTGATTGCTATCTATTTCCCCCTTTTTCAATTTGTTATATATTGCTTTTTCAATTTCTAATTACTGCCCTCACTTCACCATTGCACCTGAATGTGCTTTTAGCTAAAGTTATCCTCTTTTTTGATTGTGGAATGTTGGCTTTTTGGTCTTCTAATAAATTCTTTTTAAAGAGCTTCAAATTTTTATTCACATTTTTCTATCTAAATTTGGGCTCCTAATCAGTTTTGCTCATAATTTTCTTCAAGTTTGGGAAATCACCTCTTGTGAAACACCAAGAATATATATATTACTGGTTGGGATTATCCTCTGTTTGCCCACACTGAATATAATCAGGTCATGTATGCCTGCCAATAATATACACTATATAATCTATGCTGTATGTAAAAATCAAAATCACCTTATTAAAAGTTACATTTTTCTGTATTTAAAACCTCGCAATCTAAGGATTTGGTTTAGATTAATATACAGAAGTTGCTGTGAAGAAATTACAAATAATTAGATTTTTATCTTAAAGTGTAATGTTTAGGCCCCTACCAATTTCACGGCTGTGAAAAATGTGTCATTGACCATGAAATTACCCCCTCCCTGTGAAATCTGATCTCTCCCTTGCTGCTGGGAGTGCCCCAGTCAGGGGGCTCCTAGCTGCAAGTCCTGGCTGGGCTGGGGAGGGAGAGGACTTGTCCTTCCCTTGCATGGCAGCTCGGGGGAGAGAACAGACCCACTTCCAGGAACCTTTTGGGTTGGGACCCCCATGGTTACAACACCTTGAAATTTCAGATGTAAACATCTGAAAACATGAAATTGATCAATTTAAAAACACTCTGGCCCTGAAATTGATCAAAATGGACCGTGAATTTGGTAGGGCCCTAGTAATGTTCAATGACTCCTGTAATTGCACATATGCACATTTAGTGATCCTAAGGTTATAATTAGTTGATGCTGAGGGCATAACTGGGCATGAGAAGATGAACAGAGTGAATGTTAGAAGTCAGTACATAATTAAAGCTGCCTGTCAACATTAATGTACATGTAAAACTTTTTTAAAAGTTTGATTACTTTTTGAAACAGAACAAGTTTATTTTGTTCACTTTGGGCAGCTGCACACCTTCTTTATGATGCACAATCTGCTTGTATAACTATGTTATATGAAAGAGCTGCATTATATAGTTCACTGGACATAATTATGCAAAATTCCAAGGTAAATTGGATGCAAGTGATAGCAGAATATGGCCCTAAAACACCAACAAACTTATTTCTTCAATAATCTCAAACTGAGCTCTGCAATAAATACAGCAGGTGCCTATTAACAAATCTAACTAGATGACTCAAACACATATCAGGATACCATGATTTACTTGCTAACAAAACTGATATTTGTAATAGCTGCCAAATGATTACTTTATTCACGCTTTATTTCCAAAAACACCTCTATTTTTAGAATGTCTTAAGAAACGGGGTATAGGGTACATGGAGTTTAGTAAACCACAGCTGAACATATTGGTAAATCTACAACTATAAATACAAAATTCATCCTATTCTTACTTAAACACACCCACTTCAGACCCATTCACAGGTAAGTAATAAGATCAATTAGAACAAAATCCAAAATAAAACAGAAAACCTGGATATTTTTAAGCTGAGGGCCTACTCCTTTCAAATGGTGCTATTTGGTATCATTGTTATGGTGTTATCATAGCCTATATCCTTTCCTAGAAACAGTTCAGTAGAAAATATACTGGAAATGGTGATAGAAAAAAAAAATCTAAGACGCTAAAATAGAAATCACTGCAGCAAAGCTGATTGATGGCAAAAATTGAATTAAAACCTCAGACCAGAATGTAGAGAAAGTGATCAAGTCAAGAGTACACATTACTGACTACATATCATGGACCAATTAGTATGAAAATTTGTGAAAATCAGCATTAAAGTAACAAGGTGGGTGAGGTAATACCTTTTATTGGACCAACTTCTGTTGGTGAGAGAGATAAGCCTTTGAGCCAGACAGAGCTCTTCTCCAAAACTTGTCTCTCTCACCAACAGAAGCTGGTCCAATAAAAGATATTACTTCACCCACCTTGTCTCTCTAAGGGTATGTCTACACTACGAGAGTACTTCGATTTTAGTTAATTCGACTATGTGGAATCGATATTACAAAGTCGAACGTGTGTGTCCACACTAAGGACAGTAATTCGACTTTGTGAGACTTTGTGAGTCCACACTAACGGGGCAAGCGTCGACATTGGAAGCGGTGCACTCTGGGCAGCTATCCCACAGTTCCCGCAGTCCCCGCTGCCCATTGGAATTCTGGGTCGAGCCCCAAATGCCTTCTGGGTAAAAAAATGTGTCGAGGCTGCTTTTCGGTGCCTGTCATCATCCGTCCGTCACTCCCGCCCTCCCTCCCTCCCTGAAAGCGCCGGCGGGAAATCAGTTCGCGCACTTTTCTGATTACTGACAGCGCGGACGCCACAGCAGTGCGAGCATGGATCCCGCTGCGACCATCGCTGCAGTTGTGGCAGTTCTCAACGCCTCGCAGCTTCTCCTCCACCTGTACCAGAGGCAGCTGCAGAGAAATCAGGAGAGGAGGCTACGGCACCACCATGACGGCATGAAGTCGGACACTAGCTCCGACCTCTCAGAGAACATGAGACCCAGCGCCCAGGACATCTCGGTGTCACTGGGTCTTGTGGATACTGTGGAACGGCGATTCTGGGCCCGGGAAACAAGCACGGACTGGTGGGACCGCATAGTGCTGCAGGTCTGGGATGAATCCCAGTGGCTGCGCAACTTTCGCATGCGGAAGGGGACTTTCCTCGAACTGTGTGAGTTGCTGTCCCCTGCCCTGAAGCGAAAGGACACCCGGATGTGGGCAGCCCTGACTGTCCAGAAGCGAGTGGCCATAGCCCTCTGGAAGCTTGCAACGCCAGACAGCTACCGGTCAGTCGCGAACCACTTTGGTGTGGGCAAGTCTACCGTGGGGGTTGCTGTCATGCAAGTAGCCAAGGCAATCGTCAAGGTACTGCTATCAAAGGTAGTGACCCTGGGAAACGTGGAGCTCATCAGAGATGGCTTTGCCGAGATGGGATTCCCAAACTGCGGTGGGGCTATAGATGGGACTCACATCCCTATCCTGGGACCGGACCACCAGGCCAGCCAGTACATAAACAGAAAGGGATACTTTTCCATGGTGCTGCAAGCACTGGTGGACCATCGGGGACGTTTTACAAATATCAACGTTGGATGGCCTGGCAAGGTTCATGACGCTCGGGTTTTCAGGAACTCAGGTCTGTTTAGACGGCTGCAGGAAGGACTTTACTTCCCGGACCACAAAGTAACTGTTGGGGATGTGGAGATGCCTACAGTCATCCTCGGGGACCCTGCATACCCGCTAATGCCCTGGCTCATGAAGCCCTACACTGGCGCACTGGACTCAGGGAAAGAACTCTTCAACTACCGGCTCAGCAAGTGCAGAATGGTGGTGGAGTGTGCTTTTGGCCGTCTCAAGGGGAGATGGAGAAGCTTACTCACTCGCTGTGATCTCAGCGAAACCAATATCCCCATTGTGATAGCTGCTTGCTGTGTGCTCCACAATCTGTGTGAGAGCAAGGGGGAGACCTTTATGGCGGGGTGGGAGGTTGAGGCAAATAGCCTGGCTTCTGATTACGCCCAGCCAGACAGCCGGGCGATTAGAAGAGCCCAGCAGGACGCGCTATGCATCAGGGAGGCTTTGAAAGCCAGGTTCCTGACTGAGCAGGGTCTCCAGTGACTCTTTTGTTTGTGGACACAGATGCTGAACCTGCCCCCGTTTCTTTACCCAGTTACTGTTCACTATCCTTCCAAGTTACATACCCCCTTCACCACCTTCCCAACAAATAAAATCTGTTCCGTTTTGTTAATGAACAAGATTCTCTTTCTTACTGTTTTCGCGGGAATGTTTTAAACCGGGGACGCAGACTGTGGCGGGGGGCGGGTTTAGTGTTTTGATGCAAATGATGCTTCTAAACTCCTGGAATGACAGGCTCCGCAGTGCTGGATTGGTTGTTTCAACGGAGCCTGCCAGCAGTCCTGGGCGGGACTGCGTGTATGTGTCGGCCAAGTGACTTTCTGGCAGGGGGCGGAGGGTTACAGACCCCCTGCTGCGTGGCTCTGTGATCCAGGATAAGGACCGCGGCATAAGATCTCTAACTGCCCTCCCCCGCCACAAAGTCACAGATCAACCCCCCCGCACCCCAGAACATGAAAACCGCCTCCCAGACTGACCAGGGTAACTGTTGACTGCACTGTGTATGTGTCCTAATGCTGGACCTGCCCCCGCCTCTGTAGCCTGCTAAAGGTGACTGTCCTGTCCAAGTAACAAACCCCTTCCCCCCCTTCAGACAGAATCCCCTCTAAAAGACACTCTCGGAAACAGTACTTAACAGAAACAGATGTTTTATTATGAACCGCACATGAAAAGGGGGGGGAGGAAACTTGGACGGGGGCTTGTGTGAGATGGGTAGGAAAGGACTTTTCAAACTTTGTGGAACGAGAGCCTTCTATTGCTGCAGCAGTCTGCAGGGGCTGACTGAAAGTTTTAACGGCCCTTGCCGCCCCTTCTTCTTTGGACTTTTGGTGAGGGGGGTGTGGGACTTGGTGGCGGGGGAGGGCGGTTAGAGATAGACAGCAGCAGGGCTCTGTCCTCTTGCCTCCGGTCTTGCAGAACATCCACTAGGCGCCGGAGCATCTCCGTTTGCTCCCTCATTAGTCCAAGCAGGGTTTGAGTAGCCTGCTGGTCCTCCTGGCGCCACCTCTCCTCCCGTTCCATGACTGCTCGGTGCATTTGTGACAAGTTCTCCGTCCACTGTGTCGTCTGGGCTGCCTGCTCTCGTGAGCAGTCCATAAGTTCATAAAACATGTCCTCACGCGTCTTCTTCTTCCTTCTCCTAATCTGCGCTAGCCTCTGGGAGTGTGATGCCAGGCTGGGTTGGGAGACAGTCGCAGATGTGTCTGTGGGAATGGGAAAAAGGGAGTGAATTCCTGAGACAGATAAATGAAGTTGCTAACAAAGAACATAGTCTTTCTCTGTGAACAACACCATGCACTGCACCTTTCACATGCGCACTTAGGACAAGGTCGAATTTTCGGCCCTCGCCTTCAGTGCCTGGGGTCTTGCAGTTGCGATCAGAGAAGCATGGCAGGACACCTCTACTTTTGTTGCAGGAAAACATGGTAAGCCGTAGACTTGTGGCAGCTTACAAATTTAATAGTAGCACTGGGCTCCTTTCGCACTGAAAGCAAGGCCACTCTCTGCTGGCAGCAATCAGGGAAGCATGAGCTGTGCCCCTGTCCCACCACCTCGCGGCTGTCCCAGGGAAAGATCCCTGTATGCTGCCCCTCTGCCGCCTCCACCGCGTGGCTGTAAAGCAGTCCCAATAGTAACATTCCCCTCCCTCATTTAAAGCAGGGCGTCATGTGCGACATAACGCTAATGAGGATCTCGGAGAGCGAGAGGGGACGGATGCTTCGGGAGAGCATGCAGAGGCCAGGGCCGTATGCCGCCATGCTCTGCCGTGCCATGATCCCGGACTACTTAATAGACTCATGGCGTGGGAACGTGTGTTACCACGGTGGACCGAACAAGATCGCCCTGCCACGGAACCTGATGCGCATGCTTGAGCGGTACCTCCAGGAGAGCTATGCTGAGCTATCCCAGGAGGACTCTCTGTCAATTCCCGGGCATATTGACCGACTTTTCGTTTAACTGCACTAGAAGGGACTACAGAGTGGAGCGTCCTGTGGTGGACCAATCATGAAAATCCGGACATTATTTGATTTTTTATACATAGTTGGGACTAAATAGTTGAGTAAGCCAAAGAAATCATGAACACCCAATTGCTGATATAGTTAATATTCCTGTTTTGTTATAAATAAAAGTTTCTATGTTTAAATGAGTGAATGAAAAGCCCATTCTTAACAATATAAATATTCCAGTTATGTTAAAATTAAATGTTTAGATGTTTAAAGCACTCACTGCTTGATCCTTCCCCTGATTCGGTGTCCGGGGTAACGGCTGGGGACGGTTGGTAGGGGATCTCGGTAAGGGTGATGAAGAGCTCCTGGCTGTCGGGGAAATCAGCGGTGCAAGCGCTGTCGACTGCCTCGTCCTCCTCATCTCCTTCCTCATCTTCACCGTCCGCTAACATTTCCGACGAGGAACCGGCCGTGGACAATATCCCATCCTCAGAGTCCACGGTCACTGGTGGGGTAGTGGTGGCGGCCGCACCTAGGATGGAATGCAGTGCCTCGTAGAAACGTGATGTGTGGGGCTGGGATCCGGAGCGTCGGTTTGCCTCTTTGGTTTTTTGGTAGCCTTGTCTCAGCTCCTTGATTTTCATGCGGCACTGCGTTGCATCCCGGCTGTATCCTCTCTCTGCCATGGCTTTAGAGATCTTCTCGTAGATCTTTGCATTCCTTCTTTTGGAGCGCAGCTCTGAAAGCACGGACTCATCGCCCCACACAGCGATGAGATCCAAGACTTCCCGATCAGTCCATGCTGGGGCCCTCTTTCTATTAGATTGCACGGCCATCTCTGCTGGAGAGCTCTGCATCGTTGCCAGTGCTGCTGAGCTCTCCACGATGTCCAAACAGAAAATGAGATTCAAACTGCCCAGACAGGAAAAGGAATTCAAATTTTCCCAGGGCTTTTCCTGTGTGGCTGGTCAGAGCATCCGAGCTCGAAGTGCTGTCCAGAGCGTCAACAGAGTGGTGCACTGTGGGATAGCTCCCGGAGCTATTACCGTCGATTTCCATCCACACCTAGCCTAATTCGATATTGCCATTTCGAATTTAGCGCTACTCCTCTCGTTTTCGAGGAGTACAGAAGTCGAATTTAAGAGAGCTCTATGTCGAACTAAATAGCTTCGTGGTGTGGACGGGTGCAGGGTTAATTCGATGTAACGGCGCTAAATTCGACATAAACTCCTAGTGTAGACCAGACCTAATATCCTGGAACCAACAGAGCTACAACTATAGTGTATTCCGCATTAAAGCAGACTGCTGTTTATAATAATTAGCAAACTAACTGTGCTCTAAAAACCCAACACACTGGGGATGCTGGAAAGTTAAGAATGTTAACTTCCAGCCTTCATGGAAGTTCAGCTTCCCATTCTCCTTGATTACACTTTGATAAATGTCCCTAAAACTGGCATTGTATTACTTATTTTTATTGTTTATCAAGGACTTTGGGTCAGATTCATTCAGTTCAGAAGTAAAAAAGTGTTCTCTAACTGCTAGCCCTGAAATTCAATCGGTGCTTGAAAGTCAAGATGTGTTCTTTCTGGCTTGCACACTGTTGATGATCTGCAAACTAAAAAATAATCCAGGTTATTCTCCCATAATTCTATTGCCTCTATGATGATAACAGGAGAGAAAGAATTAAAAACTTATTTTAGCAAGTAAAGTTAGAATTACTACTGCTTAATACATACCAGGGAGTAGTTCTGTTGTAGTTATTTTCTGACCATAACTGAATTTCCAACACACAGGAGGAACAGTATGCTGACAAGACTTTAAGCCAAAATCAAATTTTGGTGGCAAGAAAAGGAGACAGTCTTTAAAGGAACAAGAAAATTCTGTGTTTTCTTAACCTTACCCCAGACACTCAGTGCAAGGATAAGAAATCTATCATACTGTTTATGAAATAGAAGATACCAAGTTCTGGGTTGTTATTCAGAAAAAGAATGATCTTTCTAGGATTGTGTACAGGAAAAATGTTTACTATCAAACAGTAAGAGACGAGGCATAGGTGAAGAAAGTCAATGATAATAACTAGATAAGTATGGGAAATAAGATATGTTTTGGTGTAGGTTTACTACGCTGTTACTGGAACAAGTCAACTATACATGATTGTGTGGCAGACTTATTTCCTCCCTGCTTTCAGAGTCACAGGTGATCATGCTTAATGATTTACATATGTAACAGGGTTCTGGTCTTCTGTACTTGTGAGCTGTAAATGCTACTAGAAGCATGATACCATATAGCTAACTTTGTCCCCAGATCTAAGGACAAATGCATATACATTATATGAAGCTGTCAGCTATTTCAAGAACATCATTAACTTAAATTGAACTTAATCTACAGAAAAAAAGCCCTACAAAAATTGTATCTGATTTCTGAAAAAGGAGACATTTCTGAATTAGAATAATAGTCATCGACTACATTCTGCCCTCATATACACACATGCAACTTCTCTTTATAGTGCCAGAAGCAGTGCACAGTTATTTAAGGGGACACCTCGATTTCATATCTTTATTCTTTGCCTCAAATGTACAATGTGCAACATGTGTTGTTACACAAAAATAATAAAAAGGTAGCAAAAGATACGCTAGAGTTTAATTCTTTAATGTGCTCTATTTTATTATGACTGTTTTTTTTTTTTTTTTTTTTACCAGAAAGTATCTTTTCGCTCAATATACTGGAACCATAAGAGGAAACGAAGAGTAGGGTCCTCTTCCCCTTTACCCTCCATCTTCCTGGGAGTATGATTTTGCCAGCTGAACTACATTTAAACTTTGCATTTTAAAAATGTTTATTATTTTCTCATCATCAAGGATGATTTTCAGGCAAACATACATAGCAAATATGAAATACAGCACTTGTGAAGAAAAAGACTATTTCAAATTTTCTTCAGTTTATACTGAAGTAAATATTACAAAACAGATTTTATATAAAAAGGGAAAACCTGCAGAAAGCACCTTCAACAGAGGCTTTTATTTTGGAGAGATATTTCAGTAATCCTAATCTGAAATCAAAGGTTTATGCTCTTCATATTTGCAGTAGACATTTTAACAAATCAATAAAAAATTAGCAACCCTTTAAATAAACACACACTCTGAAATCTAATTTTAAAAGAATTTGTGTTTGACAGAGGCAGGTTTTTTCTTGCCATTCTTTCTCAGTTTCTGTATTATCAAAATGCTCCAAGCAGGTGTAAACTCTGATAAAGATCAACAGAGTAACAGGCATTTTGTCTGATACTTGACTATCATTTGTTCTATTAATAAAAGAATATTCTCAGACAACAAATGAAGTCTTAAATGCTTTTTTCATTTTTAAACCTATGTACACATAATATTATCTTGGATAACCTATATCAGTTTCTAATAAGACAAGTAAGCATTTAAAGGTTTTAATGAATTAATAATCAGAAAAAAGCTTGCAAATAAAATGCTCTGCTAAGGAAAAAGAAGCAGCAATAGATCTGAAAACAAGGAAGTTAAAAAAAAAATCTACCTTGCCTTTACATGCTTTGCTAAAAGTCTCTTGACATAAATAAAAAGGATCCTCCCCAGCATATGGAGGAGTTGCTATGCCCTTCCGGGGATGGTCTGTAGCTATGTTCACCTCAGGCATGCCAAGGAGAGGTGAATTGTCAAATGTAATTTCAATCATTGGCTAGTTTGGTTGAGGCAGATTAGTTGTATGCAATCATGATAGATAGTTTATCCGAGCCCCAAACTGCCGCTTGGGAAATCTTGCACGCAAACGAACAGAAACTCAGTCATTATTAGTGTCAGGAATGTATACACAGGCAAAATTTGGTTGGCAGCCAGGCAAAATGAATCAAGGCGAAAAAGTGACCAATTGCATGTTCAAAATGGATATTGATAGGCATGTTGTAGTTTGGAGAGATTTTAAACACCAGAAAAAGTCATACATTATTAATTATTCAATTATTAATATTTTAAAAAGTCTTTTGGTATGACGAAATGTTATTTTTAAAGTTAATGTAAATTACATGCATTAGCGTCCCAATTTTTAAATCTTTATCCCAGAAGCTTTGTTGTGGCAATGAGGGGTATATCTTTTTACCTGAGTATTTAAAAATCATTTTTGTAGATACAGAATTTAAATATTTCTCATTCAGTAAAATATCATAAAATAAGCCAGTTTTCACTCAAGAAATCTTTTTTAATTGATATTTTTAAACCAATTAAAGAAATATTTGTTGTTGAATTACTTCTGAGTCAAGAAATAACTGCATCATCAGAAGTGGGGTAGGGTTAAATATGACAGTATACAGACCATATTTACCACAAATTACCTTTCAAAAGCTATCTAAATATTACATCAACAAAACAGTAAAATTCACCTGTGTGAGTAATCACAAGCCCTGATCCTCACAATAAGTAGCAAAAAATTACCAAAAAAAGAATGTCCTCAAGTTTCATTGCCTGAAGTGATATGCTCTGACAAATCTAACAGCTCTTTCTGTGTCATTCCTAATGCAGTTGTCACTCAGTATTATCCATCCTCATTAATGACAATGGGAAAGTTTATCTTGGGAACACGTTTTAAATCATCCACTCTTTACAATGGGACCATGAAATCTCTTACAAAACATGAGGCGGGAACTACTCTGACAACAAAACCCCTTCCTGGCAGCTTACTCTATTCCTGTTCAAGGAATAATATGTTTACCATAAAATCATACAGAGCAATATATCTAATGAAATTTGAAACAAGAATAGCTAGTGTAATTTTCAAGCTAGCAAGTATTTTTGCAACATTTTTATTCAGCTCAAAATATTATTTTAAACCATTTATCAATGCAATCTTACGTAGATCCTTACTTTCCCTATAAATGATAATCAACTACATGAAGTGCAAAACATTTTCCTGATACTTCAGAAATATACATTTACTTTTTGTAATTAAAGGGATTGCTAACAAAAGAATTCTAGATATGTGTAAAACAATTCCTTATTACAGACCACTTTTGTCTCAATACAAATTACACTATACCTTTTCATATTTTTATTAAGATTTCTACATTTTTACTTCAACAACATTCTTGGTTTTACACCTGTTTTTCTCTTTGGCCTAGTAAATACTGTTTGCCTTTGATTCAAAAATTTGGAAAGCAATACTCGTTTGCACAGATGCTATGCACTTTGCAGTAGATTAAACTGATCACCTTACTCTGCATATTGTAATAGGAAAACTGAAGCATTCGCCAGCTTTCTTTTCTTAGCTTTATTTATAAGAACTCAAATCTATCAACCGTCTATCAAAGCAACAGTTGAAGCACTTCAGTTTCAATTATCTCTTGTATTATCCTATCTTCAACTAATACCAGTCTTTTTAGATCAACATAAAAGGTTGCATCATTTCAAAACACACAAGTTAAAACAGCAAAACTGGACAAAAGGTTTAAGGGGCCAGTTTTTCAGATATGCATGCCCGTGACTTGCACACACACCTCTTGGGCCTGGTCCACACTAACCCCCCACTTCGAACTAAGATACGCAACTTCAGCTACGTTTATAACGTAGCTGAAGTCGAAGTACCTTAGTTCGAACTTACCGCGGGTCCAGACACGGCAGGCAGGCTCCCCCGTCGACTCCGCGTACTCCTCTCATGGAGCAGGAGTACCGGCGTCGACGGCGAGCACTTCCGGGATCGATCCGGGATCAATTTATCGCATCTAGACAAGACGCGATAAATCGATCCCAGAAGATCGATTGCTTACCGCCGGACCCGGAGGTAAGTATAGACGTACCCTTGATTTGGGTACGCAGATAGACATATGTCTGCAAATCAAGATGGCAAGCATACACTGGAGTTTGAGAGCGTGCAAGTGCAGATGCGCGAAGGTACACAGGCCAAACTGTATGCATAGTTTGAAAGTCCTAACCTAAGCATATTAGGTACTTGCAATAATTATACCAACAATACCAGTTAAACCAGTAAGCTGAAAAACACCAATGTGTCTGTTGTAACTATTAATTCGCATAACCAATTAATAATAAAATCTTCTCAATCACGGAGTGAACATGTGACCTTAATTCCTTAATTTCCTTACTATAAAGATACAGCTAAAGCCAATCTTGCAGTTTCGGATCATTTTAGTAGTTTGGACCTGTTCTTGTTGGCCCCTTCACAACCAGAATGCTCTTTTTATGACCAGCAAAGTGAAGACATAGGCTCAATACTAGCTAGCCAACGGAGAGCTGCATTCTTTATGCAGGATGCATAACTGGTTCCCCCACATAGCCTCAAAAAGATATCCCCTATTGTCGAGGGGCACACAGAATGCAAATGCCCATTCTGCTTCTGCACATCCCACAGATCATTCACATAGCACGATCTTTCATTGTTCAATAGGATTTCAATTGTTTATTAATGTGGCAATATTTATTATCTCCTTATTCTGGAAAGAAAAAGGGTCTTATTAAAAGAAAACAGACAAATCAAATGTCTTTTCATTTACCTAATGAGTAATATGAGAAGTACATATTAGTTATTAATTAAAAGGGATGATTACGTCATCTATAATATGGTACTGAAATATAAATCTATAAAAGTATACAGCTTAAACAAGACAGAAATACAAATCAAACAACTTTTAGTATAGCTTTATATGGATGAATTATTTTCATTTTTATTGGCATCAGAGTTAAAGTCTAAATATACATTTTTAAAATAGTTATATATTTTAATGATACATAATAGTTAAATAATTAAACAATAATAAAAATAAGCAAAAATATACTTAAGACAATCTGCAGTTACTAAACGCCTCTTTACTTAAGTAAAATGCAGACTCCTTTTAACTATGCAGCACTTCAGAGCATCAGGAATCTCTTGTTAGTTACTTACTGAAATATCGGCACACATTTAATATTTATGTTGCCTTTCCCTCTATCCATTTTTAAACAGAATTAAAGGAGTAGCTATAACAACTTTGACAATAAGGCTATGGGAATGTTATTTTTAGTTTAGATGATGCAGACAAAGCAGAAACAGCCCATGGCTATGGTACTGTTGAAGGGCAGATCTAAATTCCAACATTTCATTCTCTTCTTCTTATTTCCTTATCACAATTTCTCTTGCTGTAAACAAAACTATATTTTAACAGTACTAAGAAGCACTTAAATTACAAACTTAGCACTGGTGCATTTTTCTTAACATACATATGTCTTAATACTTATACATGCAGGACAGATTCACCCCCAGGTTACAGCAGCATAACTTCATATAACTCACATTACAAAGCTTCTGGTGGCAGAAGGCCTGGCCTACTGAAGGGGTGTTGCAGCAGCAAAACGAACCTACATCCTGCCCAGCCCAGCCCAGCCCAGCCCAGCCCCACCATACCTCACCTCAAAAGCATTAGAAGCACTGACCAGAAGAATGTGCTGATTCAGTGCATCCCCAGGGCAGCCTTTGTTGGTGGACCTACATAGATAGCAGCCATGACGACAACTTTATGCTGCCTTTCCCTGTTGGAATTGCCAAATCAGGTCAAAGATATAAATACTCCCTGCCGAACCCCAGGAATTACCTCCATGCTCTCCCCTTCCCAGTGGACACTGCAAATTCAGAAAAGACAATTTGTAGCTTCCTAAGCCAGCAAGCAGTATTTTCCAGAATATTTGTAATGCCAGAGTTCAAAAAAAAAAAAAAAAAAAAAAAAAAAGCTTGCTGCATATTAATTATTGTCCCGTACACTCCCTCCCACCCAAATAATCATGCAATGTTCAGGTTGCTCAATTAAACGCTCAAAAGGCAGAGTATGGCAATGTTAAGGTTCAACGACAGAACCTTATTAGTAATAGCAGTAATTATTTGTATTACCTAGAACATAGGAGCCCAAGTCATGAACCAGGACTCCATTATGCTAGGTGCTGTACAAATAGAGAAATAAAAGATGGCCCCTGCACTAAGGGCTTAAAATCTAACTATAAGACAAGAGACAACACATGGATACAGTCAGGGGAGTCTAAATAAATAATGGAACAATACTGGTCAGCACGATAGGCAGTGGTCACTGCACATTAGCAGCTTAACTGGTATCAAGTTTTTTGTGGGCATCTAGAAGAGTTTTGAGGAGGGATTTGTAAGTGGATAATTAAGTAGCTTTGCAGATACTTATGGGGAGCACATCCCAAGTGTCAGGGGCAGCATGGCAGAAAGCATGAAATTGCTTGTTTGAAAATTTAACAAATGGGCAGTGGACATGGCATCCTGGGCTGATTGGAAGCGAGCATTGATAGCTCAATAGCAAATGAGAGATAATAGGTAGGGTGGGCACTGACTGTGAAGGGCCTTGAAAGTGAATACAAGCAGCTTACATTTGATGTGGAAGAGAACCAGTGGAGAGATTCAAAAGAGGGGGTGACATGGTCAAAATGATGGGCTAGAAGGATGATCACTGTAGCAGCATTCTGAATAGATATGAGTGGGGCAAGATTGTATTTTTCAAGGTCAGAAAAAAGGATATTGCTGTAACTGAAATGCAAAATGATGAGAGCTTGGATGAGAGTTCTAGATGTGTGAATGGATAGTAAAGGCCATTTTACGGAAAGAACCTGCAAGATTTAGATATAGTCTGGATGTGTGGACCTAGTGAGAGGTCCAAGGCGCAGAGGACACCCATGTTACAGGTCTGAGCTAGTCCTCTTATGTGTGTAGTTATATGCTGCCTTGCAAAAAATTGCAAACAAATTGTGCAATTTCCTAAAGCTGGAACTATTTGGCTAGATGCCACTGGGACACTGTTATCCTTGACCAAGGCCAGCAGAACTCTGCTGCTACCTTAGTCCGTTGGACACACACACACACTTCCAACACTTAATGAAGCTTCTGCAGAGTCTGGGAAAGGCCCCTAAACTACCTTAGAAAAATATTCTAGTAGATATACTCAGTATTTAATTCTCTCATTCATAACTTGGTCACATCAAAGCCAATTTTCTCCAGAACAAGTCCATAGAATATCAAGTTTAGAAGGGACCTCAGGAGGTCATCTAGTCCAACCTGCTGCTCAAAGCAGGACTAATCCCCAGACAGATTTTTGCCCCAGGTCCCTAAATGGCCCCCTCAAGGATTGAACTCACAACCCTGGGTTTAGCAGGCCAATGCTCAAACCACTGAGCTATCCCTTCCCCATACAGAAGAGTATTTCTAAGCCAAATTGCAACTTTCAAACTTTAGCCACTTCAGCTGTAGAATTATTATTTTTTCTTTAAACAAAAAGTGAGAAGGAGGCAAGATTTATTTTTTAAATGTAAGGTGAAATTTATTTCTCCCCACCCAGCCAACACACACATTCATCTCACTTATATGACTGAATGGCTTTTGCTCAAACTTAAAATAAACAAATATTATTAGGACAGAGCTCTGCCATTCATAAAAGTCAGTCCCAAAGGTGAATGTTTCATGCAGTTATTAACTGTATTAAAATAGCGCTTTTAATGGAAACTAATTTGCAACTTTAATTATAGCGCTGCTACTGCTCCCAATGCGTGGGGGGAGGAGAGCCTAGAGGTCTAGGAAAGAAGGTTAAATAGAAAACAGCCAAAATAAAATAAAAAAGTAACTAGTGATTTTGTGTCCCTTAATTTTTAGGTGCTGAACCTGATAATAAGGTTAAGAGAACCTTAAAGAAGAATGATTTTCATTAGGTGTTGAGCACTCACCTTCTGAAAATCAGACTATTTAAAGGTGTCTCAAAAGTTGGGCATCCAAAATCACTAGTCATTTTTTTAGAAGTGATAGTTACATGTCATACAGTTCCTGCCTCAAAGTGTCCGAAGTGAATGGGTTTGTGACCAACAGAAGATCTGAACCTTTACATGCTGACAGCATTCAAATTCAAGATAATATCGTTAAGAGATGACATCCCAGAGTTATTCTGGACAAGCAGGCCAGGCAGCCTCTGTTCAATGCAACAAGTAATCTTTGTCTCATCTTAAGGGGCCTGGTGTGCCCACAGCCAGGTATTACAAACAAGCTGATCTTAAGTGATTAATGTTAAACTTTAAATTGCTTAACAAGCAACCTTTATAAATTGCCACTAAAACATACAGGAAAAAAAGTCAAACTGAGAGACAGGAATAGATGAGTTAGTAATAACAGTAAACTTGAAGTAGCCAAAATCTAAATGTATAAGTTGTATGTTTATTCATGACTTAGTTATTGTGTCTTTTATGCTTGCATTGATGGGAGGATCTACTGCTGCTAGCCAACAACTTTTTGGTTGAAGTTGCTGAATCCCAGAATATAGAGTTTGTCTCCCTATTGCCTCTCCCCCCACAATTTATGCTAGGTAAAGAAGCAGTGTTTTTGAATGGTGGTTGTAAAGCAATTTTTTTAAAAAAAATAGCACGGAGTACCCCATCTTTTTTTCTGTCCTGCAGTCATACCGGTTTTTGCTGTGATTCTGTCAAATCTCACAAGCTAAGAAAGGTCAAGGCTATCCTTAACACAAAAAGCTCTAAGGAGTACTATTGTATTTTTGAATGAAGAGATGTTGATATTCAATAGGGGGCACTCTTTCTTCTAAGTCAGCAAAATAACACACTAGCATAGGATTAAAGAGCACTGTTCTAAGGGAGATGACACATTTTAACTAGATGAAAAATTGAGGTCTCTGACCATTTACAGTCACTCAGTATGAAATAATTTTTATATTGGCCAAATTACAATGTGGGTAGTTAAATTTTATATATCTACATTGTTGCTGAAGTTTCAGTTGGATAAAGTATTCACTACCTATTCTAAACAATTATGTAGTGTTGTTGTGTTCTCTTAAGCAGTTGTCACATTTCACACAAGAGGCGGTCGTATTCCAGTAATGGATGAAATGATTCCATTGTATAGTTTTCCTACCACTTTGTTGTGATGGAATCTTTCAAGCCAAAGAGTGCTATATAAAAGGACTATAATTAGTATTCTGAAACAGCAAGACTCTACCCTGATGGCTTCCTGACTCCTCCTGCTGGGAATTCTGAAGCTATGTTCCCAGAATGGGTTTTTATCAAGATTTAATGCAAGTGGTATGGGAAATTCTTTTGCAATATCACTTATTGAATTGTGTTCTTCCATCCATTTCAGTAGACTTCCTAAATGAAGTGGAGTTGCTGATTTAGTAGGAGGAATGGGGTGGGGTGGGGGGCATGGATCACTGTTCATGTTGCACTCCCCGTCAGTACCTGGCCCAGCTGGGGAAGCTAATGATCCAACCAGCAGACCAAATTTGGTGATGAATCCTGGTCATATGCCCCTGAGGCATGTTGAGCATATGCTAAGAAGAAGTAGGTGGAACTATTCTTTTTAAGTCAACAGTGAAATAATAGCCAACTCAGGTGCTAGGAACATTTGATTTTCAGCCTTTCTAGCCCAAATCTCAGTATTATATTTTCTTTCACCGTGACAGGTGACTAAGTTTTCAACTACAACAATTCTTTAATATTCTGTATAACTGATAAATCCTTTAATGGTACTTTCCCATAGTCAGTCCTTAGTTTGGGGATGTGTACCCTTGCTGGTTGTCGAGTTTACTTCTCAAATATTTAGTTCCATACTATCTTTTTATGACCCATTTCTTTGAAAGAATTCCTGCACAGCTCAAAGCAATGTCATTGTAGATACTGATGGTAACTTTGGCCAAGATTTTCAAATGAGCCTAATGGAATTTGGCACCCAACTTCCACCGATTTTCAATCAGATTTGGCTGCCTAACTGTTAGGCTTCTGACAATTTCTTAGCCTTCCTTTACCTAAGTTTACCCATATATAAAATGTAGATATAATGCTACTTCCCTACCTCACAGGGTTGTGGTGAGACTTAATTAATTATTATTTGTAAAGAGAGTTGCTTGTATTAAAGGCATTAATAATAGTTTGTACTTCTATATTGATATTATTTAGGCATTTAAACTTTTGAGTTGGGATTTTCAAAAGTAGCTAAGGGAGCTAGCACCCAGTTCCCATTAAGAATAAGAACTGGGTGCCTAACTCCTTTAGTTGTCCTTTTGAAAACATCACCCTCAATTGCTTCCTGATGAGTCACCTATCCTCCCACACCAGGACTTGGGCTAAAAAATACAAATAAGCAAGAAAAAAACCTTCATAAGAAAACTGTGGTTAGCCACTGGCCTCATCCCCTTTATGAAGGTAGTTTGGATCAAATGAGCCAGCTCCAAAGAACCCGAATTAAAATTAATGCATTGAGTTTTTCCGCAAAAGGATATTTTCTCATCAGTGATTTTGTGTGGCTTGAAATCAAATTTTAGAATTTTACTGAATTTCTATCTTTGGTGACAGTATCACTCCAAAAGTAATAGGGTTGTCTATTGCTGGTTGTCAGGTCCTGACATTAATGAATATTAAACTAACAGGGAAAGGGAACTCTTCCACTATTTCCCAAATTATTAAGCATGTGATTTAAAAAGAAATGCTAAAGTGTAAACATTTGTATGGAATATATGTTATACTCAGAGTTTGCCTACAAAAGAAAGTTGGTCTGGAATAAGATATGGTGTGAATTTAAAGATGAATTATTCCTGACTAACTCCATGTGTGGATACTCTTATTCCATAATACAAGTGCCTTATTACTCTTTAGCTTAATCCACTTGATTACACTAATTCAGAATAAGGAACTCTTCTTCCAGAATAAGAGCATCTACACGCTGTGTTAATCAGAAACATTTAATCAGGAATAGCTATTCAAGAATAACTCCCAGTGTAGACAGACATGCCCTTTGATACATAAGGTATTTTCTATCCTTACTAACAATATGTGTATCATAGAGATACCTTTTAGTCTAGTCAACTTGTTCATAATTTGTATCTTTTAATATTAATAAACTGGGAATGTGTCAACCTCCTTTTTTGGTATGGGAAACATAAAATAAACTAACCCATTTATTTACAGACTGAACAAGGGTATTTCATGCTGTAGCACTGACCCTTAGTCCATTACAATATGTCCAAGTGACCTTTAATTGAACACATGGCTTTGTTTCATGCTATTCCAGTGGTGCAACACAACTACATTACAAATTGGTATCAATATTTCTAAACAAAAGAATAACTTATTTAAATAAAAATGAATGAGACATTAGCTTATTAAAAAGGAACTGCAAAAACATTGTATTACAACATTTTAAGTGTCAAAGTTTTGAGGAAGTTAATGGAATTCTCTCTCCCTGTAAACAGAAAGTTAATTCTGTTAACAAAATATGAAAGATACAGGATACCGCAGAGCTAAACACATTATCTAGAAGTTAGTATTTTTCAGTTTTGTTCTGGTGATATTTGTTACATTATCTTCATGCACCAATCTCCAAACTGACCAGTCAATATCAGCCAGGACTACTTAATATTAAATGGTGACAAATACTGGCAGAATTTTCTGAACTAAAATGTCTAAATAGCAGTATATTCAGATTCAGGAATTTCATCTTCTACTTCATTTTGCAATAATATTGTTCAGTTTTAAATTCAGTGCAGTACAAAGATCTTATTACTTGATTTCTCATGTTTCTACAATTTATCAATATTCAGAATTTTTTTTAAAGGAATTGCATTTCAAGTATTATTTTAGCCAAAGTAAGGATAATTTTAAAATAATAACCCAAAACCTTATCTAAAGTGTACTGTCAGAATTTTAAACCCATTTATTTATTGAAATTATTTGAAAGAATGTAATACATTTTTGACAGGCAGTCTTTTACAATATTGAAATCAAATCCTTGATGTCATCAAACCCTTCATATTCTGTGCCTTATTCCTGGAAGGCTCATGCCAAAATGATTTAGTTTGATTTTCTTTAACAATGGTAGGTTGGCTTGACAGCATCTGACAAAACAATTCAGTGAAGTACACCATATCAGGTAAAAAGAACCTGAACTGGCTACTAGATGAAATAACGTAGAATGGAACATGGAGTTATAAGGGTATTAATTTTGATTAGGATCTCTTGTTTAAGAAAGGTAACATTTAATTTTATGTGAAGAAAATTTCAATGCTATTATGCTTACCCTCTTTCCATCTATGCTTCTAAAAAACAAAATGAATATCTAATTCTAAAAAACAAAATGAATATCTTAATTATTACAGTGGGAGAAGATGGGCAGGTACATCAATGACACAATTTGGAGCAATTCTGATTTGACTACCATTAATCTCCATTACAATTTATTATAGTATTTTCTTCACATGGTGTACAGCCAGAGTTCCTTGAATCTGCCACCTTCCAGCCTCTGAGCTGAAGTGGAATCTCAACTGTGTGATGTTCAGGAGAAGGCAGGGAGCAGTTCAAGAACAGGGAGGAAGCATTCAGAACAGCCACTATCTTTCATGTGATCCACCAAGCCCACATGCTTCCAAAGGGGAATCAAACCCCTGGATTGTAGCCACTACCCAAGCTTTATATCATTAGTAATCAAAGAGCAATGCTTTCTGAAACACTCAAGAAAACCTCATAGCCTCGTTGTTTTGAAACCAAAAATTTAAGTGAAGTGCTGTCTACATTACAAGTACATCCATGTAAAAGGATCAAGTTACAACATGGTTGTCCTCCTGCCAAAGAAATGTCAGCTTCCATTTTGAGGTGTAATGAGACCTCAATATGTTTTAAGAATCATACTAATACTTTAGCACAATCTTTAAAGCACAGGGAGGGATGTCCTGTTTACATGGAAACTGGATCCCCCAACATGATTGTATATGCTGTGTACTGTATATAGGACTTATACCTGCCAGAAGTTCATCCCAATAAACAGGAATGTAGTTGAGTCTTTTTGATCAATACTTAGGAAACTATAATTTGACTAAGATTCCAATAAGTGATTATGTTCTAGCTTCTAACAGTTCTTATACTTACTTATTTATGGCCTATGTTTTCTTTAAAAATGTTACCTGAAATAGTTCATTAATTTCATATGCATTGATAAAATGGAAAATAATGCACCTTTATAAAAAAAAGTGAAATACAATCAGAATTGAGCTGATCATCAGTGAAGGCTGCTCTGAGTAGAGAATTTCTTGGAGAAAGAAGCTTAGGAATAGATGATATAACTATTCAAAGAGATGTAGATGTGTGTATATAATATATATAATTTTACTTGCAGATAACTTTATTATACAAAGATGTACATCTCTCTGTACATACATACATGTACGCCATATATGCTGATGATAGGATTAATTTTTCACATCAGCAAAAATAGCTTGGCAATATTATCCTCCTGAGTCAATATGCAGTCATCACTGTTCTCAATGCATTTAGTGAATGATAACTGTGAAATATTTTAGGGTGCCTGGTTCAGCAATATAATGGTCTGACAGAGTGCAGACATGCTGAGGCTCAGTGTTCAGGTCTTGAGCTCATCCCTTCATTCCTGGGCTAGCAGAAATTGGGAGTGCTACAGGTCACAGCTCCTGAGGAAGGGGAATGGCTTTGGTTTGGCCTTCAGCAATCCCTTCTGGTTAA
Organism: Emys orbicularis; assembly: GCF_028017835.1. NCBI lineage: Eukaryota > Metazoa > Chordata > Testudines > Emydidae > Emys > Emys orbicularis. Next base: position 94,500,782 of record NC_088686.1, on the reverse strand, counting down.
ATGAAGGTGTCACACTGAGACGACCCAGCACATGTCTTGGAAAAAAAGGGGGATAGGAGAACACAGCAAAAAGGTTAAAGAATAAGGATTCAAGAAGAGACCCTCAAAAGCAGTGTTTCATGTTAACTTGAAAAATCCACCATGTTACAACCTTCCTAACATAATTAATGGATGTGTAACATACACTGAAGTGACTATGTAGTTACAACTGACACCTGGAAGAGCTAGCCAGTTTTGTAAATCATCTCGCCTCTAATAATAGAAAACTTCCTTAGGTGGTGAAAAAAGAAAGTCCATTATTTTGATTGCTGTAGGGAACTCACATATTTATTTTACACACACACACACACACACACACACACACACACACACACACACACACACACACACACACACACACTTACTTTTCTAGACTCTCTCCTAAATTCATAGCTTTTTCCTTTGGCAGCAATGGATATGACATTAAAAGAATGCACAACTGATGCAGAGTGCTTCGGAGTACAGTCTGTAAATGCCTGCCATTGAGATAGTAGCTACTTTACGGCCACAAGAGTACTCTAATTCTAATTCTTTTCTATATTTTCCTCTCCTTCCCTTACGGAACATCGTTGAGAGATGTGACCTTTGAGTTCAGGAAACTCACTACTATTAGGCTATATGTGGAATTGCAGCATAGCTATGATACTGGGCTTCAAACAGAATTGTCTTGCACACAGGATCTAAAGTTTGTCCTCTAGCTTGTGCACGTACTATACATCCTTTAAAGCTAAGATTTTATTAATTATTTTTCTTATTTGTACAGGTCTGAATACAGAGTGTTTGCAACTAATAATAATCTATTTTTTCTACAACAATTGTAGATATTCTTAGACAAAATTTGCACAATAAAGGAACAAATATTATCTTGTAAATCTACTAAATGGCCATGATCTGAAGACTTTAAAAAAAAAAAAATCAGGTGTATAACAAAATAGGAGTAATTAAAAAGATTATTTGTATGAAGTTTCTCATCTCTAAACATTTCTCTGAATTTCTTAAATGATTAACTTTAACAATATAATAGTAGGAGTTTATGACCACCACACAATAACAAAAGAATAAGAATCTTATTCCAACTGTCTTATCAAACCAGGTAATGATGTCCTGCCAGCCAAACTCAGAGGGAACATGCGAAATAAATACTAAAGTAAACAGGCCTTAAGCCGCCTAAGGGAAAGTCAGCAAGATGGCAATTTCAATCATTTGGAATAATACTAAAGCAGCCCTAGGCTTTTCTCAGAATGGAAACATGTCACTGTTACCGCAATATTTCAACAAATCAGAATGCAAAAGAAAGGAACACTTATGTAATCACATTGGTAGAACAGCACTTTACTCAACATTTAAATGGAAAAAAATTATGAAGAAATTCTCTTTATGTGAATAAGTGTAAGTGAACATAAATGACTGTAAGAAAAAAAGTTTCCTTAAAGGTCTGTAGGATTTCAAAAGTTTGTCATTTAGAAACAGTTTTCTTTAATATTTTTGGTACAAAGGGCTTTTAGAATGACAAGGAAGTGGTTACACCAAGAAAAACTATGAAGAAGGTGAGAGGCACGTTATAAGTGAAAATCTAACAAATGCTGATACAAGTTACACTCAGTTATACACAAAAAAAGGTATTTAAACACTAGCCTGGAAAGTTTAATTAAGATGAATAAGGCTGTCATACATTTAACTGAGAAATCAAAAAATATTTCAAATATTTGGGGAACTTACCTAATGAGTAAACTTTTAGTGTGTGTCTAGTCATGTAGCCATCTTTTAGTCAATCATCAGAAAATCAAAGGCAAATTGGCATGACTCAACCTAAACTTTAATACCGCATGATTGTGTCGTGTAAGCTTGTTTTGTGCGAGGGCTGCTGTGGTTTTAGCAGAGAGATTAACGACCGGACCTAAGCTGGCCTCCAAACCTTGCCCTGCTGATGCCTCAAGCCCTTTGAAGTCTGACCATCATACCTGGCAAAACAACAGTGGGAACTAGGCTGGTGTCAGATCTAATCAAGTTGCCTGCCTCAGCATAGCTAACTATGGGGTACACTAATTGGCCCAATTGCGGATTATACCTTTTGCTACAGATTCAAGACAATAATTTAGTCAAATGATGGTTTTTATCTCCTTCTAATTAAGATTCCAAAGTGGGAAGAAATAGGATTAGACAGGCTAACTTCAAAATTTTGTCCTTTAAAGTGGTATGCACATTAAATATGTCTATTTTGCCATGTTTAAATATGGCAACAAGTAAAGGTTTTTGGGAAAGATAAATACAACTGTTCTAACTCTTATCAAATATAGCTATGTTTTCCTGCAAATAGTTAAGCTAAATATTTTAAAAATGAAATATGTAAATCCGTAAGAACACTCAGAGTATGTATTTTAAAAGGTGAACAAATGTATCAATCTTCAACACAAAAAAGTACTCCCCCTATGGAATACTTTTTAATCTATGTAATTTTTACAAAAAACAGAAACTCATAAAAGGTATCTTAGGTAAATTTTCATATACAAAAACTTTAACAAAACTAACTGTACTAAGCTGTATAAAGTGTTACTGTCCTCTTAGAAATAATTAATTCTATTAAAAATTTGTGACATCGATCTAAGCTTTTTTATTGAGGACCAAACTATAGGTAGTTAAGTTTATTGATGTGAAAAGCAAGTCTGTGGCCCATTAGGGACTTTAAAAGTTGACACTGTGATGAAATAGGAAGTTGGACAGCTTTTTTTGAGGAGATAAAGGGGCCTCCTTCACTGCACACATTACAAATGTTGCCACTTGAGAAGCAGTAGTCTAGTGATGAAAACTTCCTTGAAGCAATTTTGTCACAAGTCACATGTTGTGCCTCCCTACCTCAGCATTTATAATCTGGTTTTAAAGATACACTCAGGTAGAGTTCAACATCACCTTCCCAGATATGTTTAACATACTTTTCACAGCTACTTTCATATTGTCGAAAACTGTAATGTATTTAAATATATATTCTCATTTCTAATTCTACCAAACTAGACTCTACAAATGTCCTTAACTCTTTAAAGTTTATTTTGTTTTTGTAAAGCTGCGATATTGCTTGTAAAGCACATTGTTTGCTACCTTTTGTTTTTGCCAAAGGATTTGGAATTGACTGCTGACACATTACATTTTAACTGTAGTATCCAGTTTTGAGTGATTCTATCCAGATCCTACTTTTTTCATCAATTTATTTTTTTCTTTTTCAAAAGTGACTTGCCTTCCAAAGCTACTCTGGTCAGTCAAGCTGTGCTTGGCCTGCTCCTTCTAATATAGGGAAGAAGAGAAGCTTATATGGATTGTAGCTTGGTGCAATGGGTAGAGGCATATCACAGAAGAATAATGGTCTAAGTTGTTCAAAGAGGACTGACTTGCCTCAACTTGGTTTGCAAAAAGTTTATCCCCATCAAGAACTGAAATTATTCAAAAGGGGCCCCTATCTGAACAATGAGTGTTGAAATTATTCAAGTGGGTCATCTACCCATCTCTACAGCAACAGGTTTTTTCCAAGGGTTCCATAACACCCCTGATTCAAACTCTTTTGTCCCTTGGCTAATGAAATTCTTTATACAGAGCCTCCTGATTTGGTTTTTACAGCAATAGAAAGTGGTAACCTTAGATCTTGCGGACAGAAGAATCATCTTCTGATCCAGGCGAGAAAAATTCAAAATATTTCAATTAATATATAAAGTAAATGTGAATTTAATATAGTAGAAAATAATAGTGCATATTTGCTTGTGTTACTGAAAAAAATTATAGCTTATGTCTAAAACCTGGCATGAATCTAGGACTGATTCAAAAAAACCTAATAGTCTTTTGATAAAGTGAAATTATGTTAAAATGGTCTAAACCACTACGGTGGTTTATTCCTTTAACTGTATTTTCTGAGAAGTGTGTGTGGGGGGGGGGGAAATTGAACCCCATCCCCTCCAACAGTCTCCTTCATGCATTTGGCTTTAAGTGGCTTTTGAAGGGAGTATCTCCAGTTGAGAAACTTCTAGCTATCATGCAGAGATGACCCGAATGAAGAACTGGCTGACCGATTAACTATTAACTACTCTCAATAGGATTAGATAATTAAGGACATTGATGACCATTAATTAGGAGGAGGGCACCTTAATTTGTCACTTGATAGGGCCCTTTCAATGATTTATAGTTTAGGGCTACTTACAATTGTGAAGAGAAAGCAAAAAAAAAAAAAAAAAAAGGCAAAAAAAAAAAAAAAAAAAAGAGAGAGAACCCTTAAGTTACCTTATCAAGTGGCCAGCTAAAGAGGGCAGAGGGTCAAATAAGGGCCAAAGTGGTCACTTAAGGGTGAAGTCCCAAACACCAAAGCAGTGCCAAGCCACATTGACCATCATTTGGTGATGAAGTAAAAAATATGCTAATTTATTGGTGGCAATTCTCTCTTTTATGGTTTCAAGCAGTTAAGACAAGTGGCTTGCTTAAGAGCTTTTCATTTGAAAAGAGATTAAACAAAATGGTTTGTCAGGACTGCTTGGCTGTTTTATGTCTTTGTTAAAAAAAAAAAAAAGCTCAGACTGTACCAATGACTATCATATCATCCAAAAAGCCATCTCCCTTCTCTGAACATTTAGTTCATTAATAAATACATCAACTCTAATTGCTTAATAGTTCTATGTTCATTTGCTCTTTAGCAAGATTAAAATGAAATACATCTTTTGTATTACTCCCTTCCATCAGGACCGTATGTATAAAGGTCAGAGAAAAAAAGTTTAAATTTGGTAGAAAATTTACTAAAGGACATTAGAGTAAGTGATACTGTGTTTAAAATGACATAAAAGAGCTAAAGGTGATTTCAGTAATGCAAAGAAAATGATTTCTGAATACTGATAAGGACACTTATCCTTCATGCCACACACAATTTTAGGCAGCATTATACATTGAAGTCCCTCAACTGGGGTAATAACATGTAGCTATTTTCCCACTCACTAACACAAGTAAGAGTAAGTCATTAACATTTAATTAAACATGCTCCTGACATCCTCAGAAATATGTATGTCATGCTTTGTTACTGAAGGTTGTGGCCTACTTCCTATACATTTTAAAACAAAATAAACTGTTGATGCATAATCTGATTTGGTACAGCTAGAGAGACTTATTTTTAATTTGACTGCATATTAAAATAATATTTTATAAAACCATTCTAAATAGGTGAACCACAATTAAATGAACATGTAACAAAAGTTAAAGTATTTCGCAAAACTAAAAGGTAGGACTTGCTCCACCTTTCGGGTTCTAAATAGTGAAACAAAACTGTTTCTCTTACCTCAATGGTGAACAGCTTCCTTTTTAATCTAAAAGCAAGGTCCTTCGTGCCTGACACATCACAGATCAAGCTATTAAGCCGAGGAATCTGGTGCACATGAATCAAACCTTGCGGAAAGGAAAAGTAAAAGGAGGAAAAAATGTAACAAAATGCTGTCATCCAGATGCATAAATTAAAGAGTCTTACAGCAGAATTCTGTATATTTACACACACTCATCCTCCCCTTTTTAAACTGCAGCTTACTACCAGGAGCAATGAAGCAAACGGTGCGATTATACTCATGTAATCAAGCAGAATAAGATAAACAGAAATCCTTGTGCGAGGAAAACTAATTGCATTTTGGTACAGAAGTACAGATGTAAAGAGGGATCTTAATACTTGTCAAAACTACAGCCGGTTTGTGTGTGATTTTCTCTTGTATTTACAGTAAGCAAATATGGCTATCACCTTGCATGCTGCCCACGGCACCACTGAGTGATCTTTATTTTATTAAATGCACCAGTAAGCAGCCAGCAAAACAAGGCTTATGGGTTACTGATAACCAGTGAAGCTGTAATGAAAAGTATTTCATTTTGCACCTTGATAATGACTTTTAAAAGTGTTGTGGTATACAGCATTTTAGAGCACACTCTTTGATAAATTTTAACCCCTGCATCATCTCAACAAAAATGAATTTTCTACTTGCAAGACCTTTACATAGCTGTTCTAATTTTTTTATAATACTAGGTACACTGCTGGCTCTGCATTCCGTCAGTTGAAACTCAAGCTGATTTTTTCTGACAAGGACGCTGGATGGTTTTTGTTCAGCCTAACACAGTGTCTGAACAACCTAGGGGTCATTTTCCACAGTTGAAAACTAAGAATATTCTACAATGCTCTCAATTACTGGCCTACATTTGATATTCACAAATTCAGGGTGTCTACATGAAAACATTGCAGAGGCAAATTCAATATTACATTAATTTAGAAGAGCTATCTCACTTGAAAATGGCTACTGCGAGGAAACAAAATTAAGACCAGTGTGAGGTATTTTTCAAATTTTTACTTTTTGTTAGGTGGAATTACAGAAGATAAAGAGGAAAAGTTTCATACACTTTTAAATAGAGTTTTACAAATACTATCCTATTAAAAAGGGTCTTTTAAATCCTTGGGAAAATGTTATAAAAATAATCAAAAACCTCTTTTTCCAATTCACTGAATTCTAAGAATTATTTACATAGTTCAAAATGTGACCATAATGTACAGGTAGAGCAGCTCCACCGCAAACAGAGCTGTAAAATATTATTATACACGTTTAATAAAGGGATATCTGCACAACCTTCAATCTTTACTTACTTTTCACAAGTTTAATGCAAAACTGTAGGCTTTAAAACAAAATAAATAAATTTAGGATTTACTCATAAATGCAGCAATGTCATCAAAACATTCTATTGAACTTTGTCTATAGGCAGAGCCTTGTGTTATCTGCAGTGAATAATGCATCATTTACAAAGAAATTTTCAGGAAAAGAAACCACACCCCGAAACCATTAGAAAAATTTCAATCCTGCAAAATCTGATCAATTTTTAGAGTTTTAGATAAAGAGTACCTATAAGAAAATAAAAACCAGTAAAGCTTTTATGTTTAGTATTATTTATTGGGACAAAAAAACAAAAGTATTTAACATGAGTTCTTAAAGTAAATACAGGATAGGAAAGGCATATATTGTCTTAAAGACCTCCTTCACTATTAAGATAAGTTCTATTATATTAAATTAACAGAACTGTATTAGAATGCAAAAATGCCACATCGGGCCTATACAATAGGCAAATTATTTTTGCAGTAGCTTTTGTTCATTTTTTCAGCCACTCTTTTCTAATAATCAAATGTACATTCTTTTCTTTTCTTTCTTTTTTAAAAAGGTTTGCTCTCATTTATGAAACTGCAGCCTGAACACATACAGTAGTATAAAGTGTTCTTCAATACCATTTCTGCTTGATTTTCTGTGCTCTAGCATGGAAAAACATTGCCACATTTTCACATGCTTACAGCAGGCTTCAAATAAGCAGTTCAGTCTTTAGACTAGAGGTTTCCATGGAACTACAGTAGTATCACAATAATAATAGCGGTAATTTATGCGCACACAGATCACCACTCTGGATTAGCTAAAACTGTTTGTTATTCACTGCTTAGGCTATGCATATCTTCTAATCTTTCAGAATTTAAATAGTTCTGCTACCCAAACTTTTATAAAATCTTTGTTAACTGAACCCAATGATTAAACACTGTTACACATGTTGAAAATAAGTCACTAGAAAGACTGGATGGAATAATAAGGTTCTCTACAAAAATTAGTTTCATATTTATTTTTACCTTAACTAATTTCCATACTCAATACTTTTGAAGGAAGAATTGCCATAATTAAAAGCAGTAAACAGTAAATGATCATCTTCAAACACAAAGTTTTGCATACTGCATCATTTAGCAGTTCATTCGCTTAAATATATCATGTTTTTTCACGTTCTCTATTTAAAACTTGGCAGATCAGAAATATTGATTTCATGACAAGTTCAGCTCACTGGTCAGATGATTGCCAAGCCTCCCCTGCATGTGAATTCCCCAAAGCCTGCCTGTTGAGATGTACATCTGATTGAGCCATGCCCCAGTAATATGGCTTGACAACATGCAAGGAGTTGCCATGTTTCCTTTGCAGCCTTAATGCACTTTACTGAAAAATTGCCTAACTCAAGATTGGTTAGCAAGGAGTAACATTTAAGAGGTATATTCCAAAATGAAATCAAATGCTACTTCATAGTAGATACTCCAATAGGAGAGTAAGCTGCTAAGTGCCCTAGAAGCACTCCATGCAGACTTTTTGCATTGCTAAAGATGGAACTTACCCTGGTAATCCTTGTATAATGGATTGGTTTCTCTCTCAGAGCCGATAAATGATTCAAGACCAACTACCGTATCTGACAAGTTTGTTACACGTTCCATAATTGCTTTATTCTGTAAAACATGGAAACAAAATATACATCCTCTGTGATGAAAAAGGTAATTAATGTTCTGAGAGTAGTAAGTCTTTGTCTTCTAATGACAAACTGAAGTGAAAATAGGTCATCAATACCTAGAAATAACCAGAAACTAAAAAAGCTTCTAGTAATCTGCATCTAAGGGAAAACATGCCCGAACTAAGATGATCTGGAGAGAGAGCTGACTCCGAACTAAATTTCATACTTTTTCTAAATCTTCATTTTGATTTATGCATTTATTCATATTGAGAAAGATTTTCAAAGGCATACATAGCATTAGGTAGCTAACTTTCATTGACTTTCAATGGAAGCTAGATGCCCAACTACCATTTGTCCCTTTGAAAACCTCATCAATTGGAAAATGTATTAAAACATGATATTGCAATCTTTTCCAAAATGCATTACCCAATTACATGTTTTAGAATAGTATAAAAAGACAAAGGGTATAATTAATAATAAGCAAAAAAAAAATTTCAGTCATTTTTGTTTTTCTTCTGAATCAGAAAGTACACTGTGGAACATATAAATCCAAAAAACAGTAGTGTCGTATTTCCATTTCTCGATATATTTTCAGTTTAGTTGTGATATTTTGGGCTTAAATCTCCTCTCTGATATCTGAGAGTGTATTGTCATATGTATCCTAAAATCAGCTACTCTGTTTGCACATAAATACAATACTGAATTTTACAAGACAGAGAAATATGCACATTGGATACCAGAATGGAGACCTCCATATTTAACTGAAGAACAAATTGTGCTTAAGAGTTTCTTTGTAGATACCACTGTATGATGAGAAGTAAAATATGATAAAATTATGATGAAAACAGAATGCTTCAACTTAATCAATATGTTTATCTTAAAGCAGTCCCCAGAGTTTTTATACTCTGTCCTTGATAGCTGTGTACACATGCCATACCCACCATATTTTCAGAAAGTAGCAGGCCCAAACAATTACCCCCAAACACCCATTCCAGGTAGGAGGAATTAGGCCATCATCTGATTCTAAAGCCTTTTCCATATCCTGATTCTCTTTCTCAATCATGTGCCCTACACTTAGGGAGAAAGGGCCATGAGATTATCAGCTATACAAAGATTTTATATTATATATCAGAAAATTCCCAAATGCAAACAATGATTTACATCCAATATTTAAATAAAAGCAGATCTAAATACATTGACACAGTCACAGATAAAGCACATTACACTGCAATGTATAGGGCTTTTAATTTAAAAAATATATAAAATATAAAACCCAATATCCCTCAAAATACCATATTTAACAACATACTAGCCTTCTACTTGACTATTGAGACACCTGCAAAACACATGGGGAAGGTGAATGTTTCTTCTTAGTGTTGGTAGGAAAGTGTCTGAAAACCACTTTTACATCAACCCCCAAAATAACCTGCTTCTGCTCCACTCCGGCCAATCTGCTCGGGGCAGCAGGACTAAGATCACCAATCCCATAATGCCCCTCCCCATGTACCTGACATAATTCAATCCTGTGGATTGCTGACCTTTCAAAGCCACCACTTGTGTAGGGGCCAACATAGCCTGTTTTCACATGGAGCCAGACCTCTGTGAAGTCATTTCATGGTGAAGGGTAATTTGCTGTTGTACTCTGTCTTACTGGTTAGAAAGGAAATTCTAAGCGATCATTTGGACTATGATAATGAAGTTTGACTGCATCTCTTACTCACACCATTATTACATCACACCCTAATGACATATACTACTACAAAATTAAAGCTGAACTTGTGAACATTTTTCCACTCCACTACTACCTGGCCAGCAATAATGATAAACATTAACCCTATATTTCAGAGGCTCTTGCTAGTGCTAATCTACAGGACATTGCTTAGAAAAAGCAAAGTATAGTGACCAGTGAGCTCTGAGCATCCAGACACTGGAAATTCTAGAATTTTGTCTAAACCAAGTTCTTTGGCAGGCTATGAATATTATTTTTATTACCGGTATATTACCAAGCTGCACAAAAATACCAAATAGATATTAACAAATACAAACTAAACTAATAGTAAAGCAAGAAATAAACTCGTAATCATACTATACTTAAAAACAGTTATCAAAGGCCATTACATGCAAATTTTGGTAAACTGTATGTTATAAATGGTGTGGTAAGCTATTTTAGGTACAGAAGATGCTCAGGCATCATCAAGATGACCACAACATGCAAAGAAATAGAAATTATAAAAATAACAGCCACTCATTTTGGAACTGATTCGGGAGACCATTTAAGTACATGTTTAAGTCCATTCTTACTTAGGACAGCACTTAAGCATGTTTAACTTTAAGTTGATAGTTAAGTCCAATTGGCTTCAATGGGATTTAAGAAAATGCTTAAAGTTAAGTTCATGCTCAAGTGCTGTCTTGAATAGGTTTGCTTTCCTTTAGTGGGGCTTTAATGTTCAAGTTGGCTTTGTTTTAAAATATACCAAAACATTCTTCTGGTTTGGGGATGAATACATTTTATGCCTAGAACTGTCATAACACGAACATGTTTCTTTCTATGGCATTGTTGACAAAGATCTGTTTATATCACATATTTTCCAGTTTTCAAAGTTCAGCATATTAATTTCCAATCAACGCTTATGTCAGCACACAGATTGTTGTGATGTATGGCATGCTGACATAAAACACACAAATCACGTTGCCCCATCTGGGCTTGAAAATTTAACAGAGCTCCAAATCTTCCTTCAACCCTATACAAATCTCCCACCAGCTTCTGGCGGAAACTTGGCAGGTCTGGAGGTGAGCCATGGCATGGCTAGGAGTGGAGCCAGGAGAGAAGAGAATCAGGAAAGAAGTTTGCTGGCAACTAGGAGAGGCATTGTTTTAAATTACGTAAAACAATCCTGGAAAGTTCTCTGACTTGCTAGATGCTTTGCAATTTTTCTAAATTAGTTACTTCAGCCAAAATGTAATTATTATAGCAACATGGTAGCAATCCTATAGTGAATGTCGGGGTGGGTATTCCATTCTACCCTAGTTTCTAATCATAATTGCAGCCAGAAATTCTCTTCTCGACTGAAATTTGTAATGTTTGGTCTCAAGCCAAATATGTGTGTTGGGGGGAGGGAGATGTTTTTTGTTTTAAATCTGAAGAAAATACATTTGGTCATCTTTAAATATGAGTGTGAAAAAATATACTGTAAGTTTAAAAAATATTAACTTATAAGATTTTTTTTCTTCTCAGACAATTCCAAAGTTGCTTTGTCATACTCCTTCGTTCTCGATATTTATGTAGTCCTCAGTCACTCTGTATGTTTATTTTTTAAATAAACATTTTAAAAGAAATTAGGGATGAATTAAAATGATGTATGGACCATAAGCATATATGGAATTCTACTGCCATATAAATATATAGGGCCATATATGTTGAAGTTTGCACACTGACATTATTTTCATGGGGCTAGACTTCTGGAATCACCCCCTCACCTACCAAAAGATAGTTCAAGCAATCCTGGTTCATCAGGATTAACTACTTAGAGAAAATCAACTACTTTGACCCACTTTGCTACCCCTAGTTTGCAAATCCTACTAGTTTCCTTCTAATTATGAGCCTCAACCTTCCTTCCAGAAGTCAAAAAATTCCCAGGTTCCAAATAGCCATCAGTTCCAGACAGCACAAACCTATGTTTTGCTTTGTGCTTTCCCATTTTAAAAGAAATTAAAAACCAGGAAAATTGAATGCAACACATTATTTTAAGTTCTCATTCTTTATGTAGCATTGAGTGAACACAGGTGAAAACTAAAAAATGAAGCTTCTTAAGTAACACCAGCTTGTCTACACTGGATTTATACATAAAGTTATACATTTAAACAGGAACATTAGTAATTCACATTATAGATGTGTCATGAAGCCTAGTTAACAGCGTTGTGACAACTTAAAATTTACGAAGTTAAAGATATTCAGAAGCTTCAATTTTCATTATGACCTTTGTATTAACATAATTTTTGACATTTAATTCTATGCTCCATTTGAAATGAAGGACTGCAGTACTATGTCGCTTTCCAAACAAAGGTTATAAGTGTCCTTTGGTGAGAGGGACTTCATTTGGCGGTTACCCTGCTGAAAGACATTGCAGTTACCCCAACATTAAGTTTCTTTAAATCGTGATATAAGGTGTTTATATTGAATCAAAATCAAATTAAAAAAAGTTTAAAAAGTGTTTCATTATCTACAAAGGTTAATTAAAGAAACCACAGAATAATTAGCAATGGATGTACAAAACTATTTAAAACAATGAAATAACATACAGTTCATATGCAGCACAGCCCTGGATAAGAGTACAAAACTTTCAGTCATTCAACATTTACATTTTAGTTGCTTTTGTCCATGGTATTTAGTTGGTAAATTTCAGCAAAACAAGCAAAGAAATACTGGTTATTATCCCTACATATTGGGGATACTCCCATAAAAGTTTGTAGCTGAACAGGCATTATTTGATAATGGATGTGTAAGCCATTGTAGGTCTCCACAGTAGTTAAATCTGTAGTTGTATGGATTTCTGCCATCACCAATAGGTGATTCTTTAAAATCCTGACACTTTACAGAAAAGGATATGAAAGGTACAGAAATCAATCAGAAGGGGGTAGCTTAGGTAAAAATAATTAGTGTTTGATTTTTGCACTAAAAAGCAGATTTAGATGTACTTTCCCTAAGTTTTTAGCACAGCATCCAAAGTAGACTATGACTATTACAATCATTTGTTTATTTCTCGTGCCTTACATTCTATGTCATGGAGCTGAATTAACTAGTGATACTATAGCAGTTGTAACCTAAGTTAGGGCAGTAAGAAAAACAAGCTCTGTGTAATTCTTAGAATAAATAAGTCTTGACATTTTCTGAAAGGTTATGTGTGCAATAATATGGTAATACCTGCACAATATACCAGCACTTACCACTTGTCATTACTGCTTAATCCCCAAAGTACAGCTGAATCGAAAGGATAAATTATTAATACTTAAGAAACAACTAAATTATTTATCTCCATTTGTTATTAATTACCGCTACTGAAATCATAAAATTACCCATACAATTTAGATCATCAATAAAAATTAAAGAATGCTTTTAAGAGTTTTCCCTCCCTGAGCTATCACTAGGCTATTATCCAATAACTATTAGAGATTAGATTTTTATACTAATTTTATAACGAGACAATACTTGTTTTACCATTTATAAACCCATGAAATAAGAGAAATTTTTAAAGTGGTCTATTTTAAATAAGTACATTAACTACAATTAAGAATTGTAGCAAGTACAAATGATGCATTTATTTTGTTTTAAAGCTGAATTTGCATTTCTTGCAGTTCCAAAATTCCTACTAACTTCTTTCTGCATTTTTCATGCAGAAAGAATTTGATATCAGTGGCCTGATCCGTAAAAATCTATTTATCAAATGGATTAAGCAACTCTACACAGCTGGATGAAGTGTTGTGAAATCTATGGTGAATGGCAGAAGCCCTGAAAAATATATTCCAGGGGATTTCTACAAATCTGTGTGGCCTTCTGAAGTGAACATACTAGATTTAGGCCCTAACCCAGCAATTTGATGCAAACCTCCATCTTGTGAAGAGCCCTATACTGCCTTCACTAGGATTATGACCAGGTATAGGGGACTGCTCACAGGGATCTGATTGCAAAGGCCTTACTTATTGTTCATGGGTTCCCCTAATTTTTGTTCGCACCCATGTCGAGTTTATACTGGTTTACAATCATACTATGAATAGTACTTTCAAATAATTTCATGTGCCCAACAGAAGAAAAGAAAAGCAAGAATATCTATAGTAAAAATGTAAACACCTAAACACATTAGATATCTTCATCAAAAACGGTAAAGGAATGGGGAAGGTATCATTTGACCAAGGCATAAGAGTAGTATTAATTATGAATTTTGTTTTTGTGTTATTCTGTTAGAGCTTCTTTTAATAATGATGTTATTAATTTTAATACCTTACATGTATATAATATCTTTCATCTGTAGAGCAATGTGCTTTACAAAAATTTATTCATTAACTGTGACAACACCCATGTGAGGTAGACAAGGAAATATATTTTCACATACCACTGAAATGCAGCCACCTCTGTGATAGGACACAGAAGTGAATTCAGTAGTGCACATTAACACTAACAGTGCATATTAGCACTAACAGATTAATACCATATTTGAAAATACTGGATATATCTGAAGTAAAAATTTAGCTAGGAGATCAGAATTAAACACCCGACTCCTACTGAACATGTCATGGGATCTTTGGTGAATCTGAGTTGTCCGGGCCTATTTATTATTATTGTTATAACCTGCATCATCAGAGAGTCTGAAAACCCTACAACATTAAAAATACTTTAGTTATCTTCTAGAAGGAAGACCTCCACAGCTTTCTTATAGTGAATAGATCTGGTGATTAATATGTGTGTCAGACATGTCTGACTAAGTTATTTTGGGAAACATCCACATTAGCAGTTGAGTTTTACAACTTGCCCTAAAAGGTGGTAAAATTTAGAGCTTAGCCTTACCTCTAGCGGGAATTCCATAATTGTAGAACTTGCACCAAAAACTTCAAAACATGGCTCTATTAGCCACAGAGTTCCACCACAGCACAAGTAGATGCAGCAAAGAGAGGAGCTAAAAAAAGCGATCAGTGAGCTATCAGGGTCTTATCTACTTAAGATCTTAACACAGCCTCAACTATAAAATATAAAGACCTTGAAACAGAAACAGAATTGAATTGGCATCTGTCTCAGAGTGTGGAGCACACATAGTGTAGGGAGAACAGATGTGTTCCTGTTCCTGAATCTTGCTCATTTGGCAAGCCTCTGCATGCTGTGCCAACTGCAACGTTCAAGGTCCTTTAGGGTCAGCCCTACATATAGAGCAGTAGTCCATTCTGGAGATGACAATGGCATGTATCACTTTCAGTAAGCTTGCATTACAGGAAAAATGGTCAATCAAAAGGCCAGCTGAAGATAATAGAGGCATTTATAACTTCTGCTGCTCTCTGGGCATTCAGAAGTAATGAAAAGTCTAGTAGTTTCCCTTCATCCAATCATCACACCATGAAAGGAACTGCAGAAGAGGTCCAGACCTGCAAGATGTGTAGAACCAGGGGACATCTGTATATTGATGGCACTTGAATTTGTAGAGCGTGAGTCTCTCACCCAGTAGCCTTACATAGATTTTGAGTAAGAAAGGCAACAAAAATTCAGGATATCACTTCAGGATTCTGCAGCTGAGAACACTTGGGGAAGAGGAAGAGCTAACCATCACTATCCCTTAAAACCAGTGTGAAATATATAGGCGGAAGTCAATGTTAGAGTTTTACCATCACCGCCTTCTCAATAATCCTATGCGGGAAAGAGAAGTTTAAGAATAGATGGCAATTTCTGGAATCATTCTTGAACCTATTTAAGAGTTACAAGTACATTGCCCTCTGTCAAGGAATCATTAACTAGTTTTGATACTATCAGTAACAAATCCAGACATCCTTCAGAGATTTTCACCAAACAAGAGAGACAGGAATTCATTTGGTATGTAATGGCATTGATGTCCCCCAATAGCTTTATAATTTCCTGAGGGACTGACTAAACTTGGTTACAGAAGGTAGTATGCTTTCTCCCTTACACTCTGGTTCTAGTTCAACAGGACTGATGAGACTAACCCAGTAGTAGCTGATCTCGTCTATGTCAAGATGAAAGCTCTGCATGACAGGAAACCCCTATCTCTGGTACTGGGCATAGAAAATCCTGGTTAGTTAGCCAGTTCACTATTCAAAACAGTTCCACTGATCACAACTTCACAGCTACTATGAAAGGAGAGTGACTTTCTTGTTTGCCTCACATACATGGCATAAAAACATATACACACTTTGAGCGCAAATTGACTGGTTTTGGCTTTGGTTTTCTACCATTTTTATTCCACTCTTTTTCCTTCTTATTTCATGTGCCAAAGGCTATTGGTGAAATACAGGGATCTGTACAGTACATTCATATGGTAGCGGGCCCAACAAGACAAATAAAGTTACTATTGCAGCATATAAAATCTATTTAAATAAGATTTTTCATCCATTCATCTTAAAATGCTTTACAAAGGCAGATTAGCACCAGAAGCCTAATTTTACAGATAAGTAAACAAGTAGAAAGAAGTCAAGTGACTTGTCCAAAGCCATGGAGCCAGTCAATGGGAGTGTTGGGAACAGAACTTGGGTTTCTTGATTCCATGTCTGGTGCCCATGTGCTAGACCATGCTACTACAAATTAAGCACAATGCACAGAACTCATTAGTTCTCTTCAAAGAACACATTTTTGCCCCGTTTATAAACTATGGCTCTGAACATCCAATAAGCTCTGTGTGAGCAGCCCTCTGCACCGGCATGGAGCTCTGATAAAGTCGATGATTGCATAACTTCAGTAGATTTCCTGCTACACAGTTTTAGTCTGCTAGTAATATGCTATCTTCTAAACTCTGTGGCTACACTGAATATATTTAACATACAGCAAGTTTAAGTGGTGCGATTGTTCATCTATACTATAGAAAGGCATTTGATGGAAACTACTGTATGTTATTTATATTTTGCTAATTGTCTGAAAAATGTAATATTGACACTATCACTTTGAACAAATTTTTTAAAAACAAGAATCCTATGCTACAAGTTGTTCATAGCAAGCTATGAAATATGCATGAGTAGGCTCACCTAACAACCACATTTTGAATCTGCTTTTTCATTCTATATTTGAAAATCATAACAAAAATGCTGAACAGCATGTATTTCAAACTGCGTGACTTAAGGAAATCTTTAATATTCTTGTTGGGAATTGTTCATTATAGAAACAGGATTAAAAGGATGAGACCCAAAAAATGCATCTTTTGTTCTCATTTTGACTAAAAAAATTCACTGCGGTATGTTTACCAATTTAGAAACGGCTGGATTTTCTGCAACATGAGATCCTTAAATGATCCTTAAATGGAATGTATGTAATTCACAGATAGTCAAAGCACAGTTCTTGTCTACATAAATAATTACTAATACACAAATCTCAAACAGAGCATGGAGCTCTTTTTGTAATCAAGTGGCAGGTTAAAAATACTAAAGTTTAAAATAATTTTACACTAATCCCTTACTGAGTATAAAATTATAGGCTGTCATCAGGAGCAGGCTGGCAAAACTAGGTCCAGATGGGAGACTGCTGGGAAAAAAGCTGAGGTAGGTGGGAAAATGATGGGAATCTGATGAAGACATGACTGCTCCCTCTGCTGGCAAGGCCCTCACCTGCTTTAATTTTTAACTAATGACTAGCGTTTCTTTAATTATTTAGGATATAGCCAATAAATAATGCACAATGTTCCTTCCTCAGTCTGTTGCTGTGCGTTTGCACATTTTTGAACTCATGGTGCCCTATTTTACTAGAATAATTTGTTATAACATTAGGGCTCACATGGTTATCAAGATACCATTACTGATATTATATTTTAACTGCAGTTGGCACAGAAGATGATAATATTCTATTTACCTTTATAAAAATACTGATTTTTTTTTTTAAAAAGCTATGTGTATTTCATGTTTAATTTGCACACTTCATAATACTATGATTGTATATCTGTATTCTGTACTTGCTCATCATTATACAGTAATGAGATAACATAAAAAGAAACAGTCTACCATACAGACATACAGAATTGCACGTCACACCAAAATAGCATAGTTCTAGCACTAATATATCTGATAATTTAATATCAGAACTTATGTGAATTATACATCAATGAACAGGAAGTTTTTAGAGCTGTTTACACTAAAACTTCCTAAAATATACATAAAATGTATTCTTTACTTGATTTGCGATGTATTTTAATAGTTGCAGTAAGAACATTTTAGTAAAAATCTGTTCCAGAAATCTGGCCTACAATCAGAAGCTCCCAGAACAGGAGGGATCAGCTTTTTCGCCCACTGTTCTCATCTGAATCCTGGCTGAAAAACTACTCCAGCTCCCAGCTTTCCAGAAGGCTCCATCCCAGGAATCCTCGCCTGCCATTTGGTTTGCTGATTTTAATCTCACAGGACTGTCTTACAGTGGTTCCACTATGCTGAACTGGCACTTGCTTCTAGAAGTGAGTTATTATTAAACTTGTAGGTCAATTGTGGCACTAACAACTCTTTGGAAGCTTTCAGCCACAGTGTACAATTTGCCAGTCTAATTAAATATTAATTCTAAGTGTTACATTTTGTGGCTAAGAGCTTTTATTTTCCATCATCAGTCTGGAAGAGAAAGAGGTTACAAGGCTAATTTAATCTTTTTTTCCCTAGCATTAAAGCTTAACTACATAGGGCACAAAAACATCATTAAAGATGTAGCATTCCTTTATATTACAATTATAATGTAATTAATAGAGCAGGTCTAAAACACAAAGATGTAAGTTGAGAGCTGATCTAGAAACTTCAGCTTTTAATACATCAACAGTTCATATATAAAATGTCACTGTAACAAAATATTGCACATTTTAGAATGCCATTCTTCACAGAAAATACATGTACAACAATTTAAATAGAAAGTAGGCTAATACAAATTGTCGTCATTTATACTGACAGGCAACACACAAAAAAGATTTAAAACAACATTTGCATGGCCTTATTACAAAAGCCTATCATACTATTTATGTAAAAAGCTAACATCACTTTAGAAATATAAACAGGATCTAACAAAATTATTTGCTAAAAATAGATAATACACCCTGAATTTTTTTAAGTTTCCTTTCTTCGTTTTTGCTTATCACTGTCCAAATGGGCTCAAAAATAAGCCTACTCCCTTCTGCTTCATAACAGTTGTGTCCACGCCTGGACACTGGGCATTATATTAACTACTTAGTCCAGCAGCCAAAAGATTCCATATGCTGGAACAGATGACTATCTCCATACTGTGATGGGACACTTAACTATTTAGATCTATGCTGCATTTGAAAACTTTAGGCCTAAATCTTGTTTAATTTTTTTTTAAAAGCTGTCCAATCTGTAAAATTATTTTCAGAATAGATGGATACATAAAATAAAATGTTACTATGCTGCATTTAATCATTCATTTTAGTTTTATGATTTGCTTATAGTTTTATTTTAGAAAACCAATCTTATCCACTTTTCTATATTCAAAGGTGCATACACACATTGCATACAGAAGATGGTGGTAATTGTGGTGGTGGTGGTGAGTGAGATTATCTTTTGACATAAATAGGTACACATATGCTTCTGAAAGGAAAAAAGTTTGGAACAAGTCATAAGCAATATAGTATACTGTATATGCACATGCCTATTTCCATATGTTGTGTGACAGTCTTTGGTCATAGTATATATGAGCCACTTAATCCGCAATAAGTATATAGTTATGAAAAAAGCAAAAATAAGTCAAGTATATATGGTATCTATGATCCAAATAGCCACCATAGGATCAGTATAAAGTGGCTACTATACATTCTGGTAGCCACTTTATACTGATCATATGAAAGTACAAAATACTACAATTTCTTCTGCTACTTAACAAATGAATGTAACAAACAAATTATTTGAAAACAAAACTATTTACAGCAATTTTAAATTATATCTTTTTTCAAGCCTCTATTTGACCTTAATTTTTAATAAGCTTTTATACGTGTAGAAAAAAAATAGTATCCAGAAGAATATCTGTGTATCTGAAAATGGTTTAGAACAAGGATGATTATCAACCTAGCATATCTGCATCATAAATCCATGATACTCTACACTTCTCTGTATGGTTGTTACTTTAGAACATTTTCTACATGTGATTGTGTATGCAATATTAAATCAACACAATAAAATGTAACAAACTTACAATTCTCATACTTTCCATTTTTAAGAATGTTAAAAGGTTGCTAAGCTAAGGTATAAAAATTGTAGGCAGATGGTCGTGGCACAAATTTCTACATAATGGCCACATCTTCATGGTATTCAACATTTTATACTTGTGAACTCACAAAGTATGTTAGTTCTACAGCATGGAATCATTCTTAGCTCTTGTTTTAAGAATAAAGATTTCACACAGAAACTCTCAAAGCTATAGGAGTTCACATCTCATAGTCTTATAGTAGTAGAAGTAGTAGCAGGTTCTAAAGCACTCTCTTGCTTGATGTATAGAGTTTAGCTGCTAAAATACTCAGCATGAACACAAAAGCCTATGGACGTGAAAAGGTTTGTTTCTGAATTTTTTCTACACTGAAACATACTGTAACATGTATTCACTTCAGTGAATTCAAAGCAGCAGTACATTAATATTGTAGGAGATTAATTTTTAAACGTATCAGATGAAATAAAGAAAATAACACACTAAACAGAACCTCATTAGACTCTCTCAAGAGGAGTACTATAACAAGGCTTATTCATACTGACTTTTCATTAGTCAATTAATTTCCCCTGGTACATGCTGACTAATACGGTTGGTGGCAGTTCTTTCCAATGAGGTAGCTTCATATTTAAAAGAAGGGACATCTGTAATGCAAGAACTGAGATTCTTTCAAGGAACAAATTGATATCACCATAATTTATCTGATCATCACATATTCAAAAGTTTGCTTGTGCCCCTGACTGACATGGAACTTGCTACAAATGTATAAAAAGCTACTGTAACTAATATTTTTGGGAAAAACCCGACATTGGATTTGCAACAAAGTATGACAAGGTAACTAATTACATAATTTCTACTAATTTTTGAAAAAAAATTAACAGGCAGACTTTTTAGTTTCTATCTATCTACTTTACCCCTTAGGACTTTCAACAGTGCCCATCACTGTAGCATTAGAGCCCTTTGTATTATATGCTACTGCATAAACACTTTTGCTATGATTGTACTCTACAATGAGCAAATTATCAAAATAAAACACCTAACTCATTTTTATATCATTTCTCAAATTTGGAAAGCTTGAAAAATAGTCCACTTGATCATCAGTCATTTTAAAAATTGACATTCTCCCTTCTTAAATGTACAACTGCATTTCACAGGCACAGTGCATTTTCAAGCAGTGATGGAAAGACTTGAAAAGTAACCTTCCATCAACTATATAAATCATAATTCATAAGCATCTCAATATTTATTACCTGTCAGACTGTTTCAGATAAGAGTGCTTTCAATCAGTACAAAATATCAATCAAGTAAAACTTGTCACACATCATGCGAATAAACTGGGTACATTTTTAGTGTCATTTCTCAAATTCCTCTGCCAACATAATCTATTCCTAAATTGTTCAGTTAAGAAATATGAAGTGAGAAATGTCCTTTTTGTCAAACACACAGTTTGCCACTAGAGATCTCTGCAATTGTAAACACTATTACAGATGACTATGTTCTATGGTGGATTATAATTTTACCAAGTAATTCTGAAAAAAAGTTTGGAACTTTTAAGTGACTCTGCCATCAACAGGCAGCCTTTTGGTTAGTTAGGAGTAGAGAAGTCTGAGAAACTTCAGAAGGACCTATCAAATCTAGGTGAATGAAAATCATATAATGGCAGATGAAATTCAAAGTTGATAAATACAAGGCAATAAATACTTGAAGGAGTAGCCTGAACTACTCATATATTTCGCTGGGTTCTAAATGACTGAGGAAAAAGAACTGCATATTATTGTGGATAGTTCAATGAAAATCACTGTTCACCGTCCAGTGGTGGTTAAAAAAGCCAAAAAAGTTGTTAGAACGTCTAAATATCTGGTTAATAACGGAAGCTATATGAATCAAAAGGCATGAAGAGTGACTGAAAAAGTCTGGGACTATTTAAGAAGTAGATTAATAGGCAACATGAGGGAGGCATACGAAATAATGGATAGTATACAGAGAAAGTAAATTGAATGGTCCTATTCACTGGCTCACAATACAAGAACAAGGGGATATTCAATGAAATGGAAAGGCAACAAATTTAAATACTGAACAAATACACCAAACACAATTCACTTATGGAACTCATTGCCACAGTATATCATTGAGGCCAAGCACTTAGAAGGATTAAAAAAAAAACTAAACGTTTATAAGAATAAGAACTTCCATAGTAACATTAGCTAGAATTATTTTTAAAATATTAGCAACAGAAACCTCACACTTTAAGGTATAAGCTAACCACTAACTGGTGGGATTGTGAAGAAACTTCCCCACTAAAATGTTATTCAACAAGTTGTCAACTATAGGTTTTGTTGCACATTTGTTTGGAGCCCTGGTACAGGCCATTGTCTGAGACAGGATAGTTAGAACAGACAGACCACTAATGTGATCTGCTATTAAAATTCCTATATTTCTAAGAATAAACTTGTTAAAATTTAAAACCTATCTGTGGGGGGTTCTTTTCGTTATACTCACAGCATGGAAACAGAAATAAGATTCTATTGTAGCTTGAAACTTATTTATCATTTAAAATGTACCCCCACGGAAATTATATAAATGCAATTTTCCTTTCAGAATCAGCTATTGAACTATTTAGCAGACAAAAAATAATTTAGTCAAAATCTGATAGAAATGGAATAGTTGTAAAGTGAATAATTCTGTAGAATGTAACACACTTTATGAAAAATAGTGTGCATTATATATACTTTCAGTGTTTTGACTTTTAGATTTGACCAAAAAAAGCATAAGCTAAAAATAATTATATATTCTTGGTAATATCAAATTTAACAGGCATATAGAAATATACTTGAAGTACATGTTTTCATTTTTGTTTTTTTGAAAAACAAAAACAAAAACAAAAAACACTGTACTTTACTTTTTTAATCCACTAAGAAACACCAGCAATGGCATTGTGAGTAGTTGAGTTGTGAGAATGTGAACAGCTGCTGTTATTATAACTAAAGGTCTGCTTACTGCTTGAGCCTGAGAGACCACATGTTCGGCTGTCCTCTCATCTTGCCATCCTCACCAATTAACTATTAACATGGAGGGCTGTACACATGCTCTCGGGGGCTCTTTAACAGGCTTCTTGGAGAGTGGAACAACTACACAGCAGGGCTCTGGGAACTGAGTAATGTTGGATATAGGGAACCTTCAGCAGCTTTGCTCCTCCTAATGACAGTTCACTCTAGTGCTTAAAAGAAGATGCATGAAGTTTAACCATTTTCACAACTGTTCAATGCAATCTATTGGAGCAGATACTGCAAAAGAGACTAAAGTTTCTGTTTTTTTTTCCAGAATACTTGAGCTTTTATTGTGGAGTAGATATGTTAAATTGGACAGCAAAGTTACAGGATACTAATGTATATGAGATTTTATTTCAGTCTTAACTACATAATTCAATTAGGCAGGTGGATTTTACGAATAATGGAATTACATAACAGAATTCATCACTAGTCCTAACAAGTAAGTTTATCTGAAGTGCACACACAACATATTAGATCCAAACTTTTTAGTTACCCTTCGCAATGTTAGTTTGAAAAGTCACATTTTAACATCAGTTCTGAACCAACCTCACTATTTTTTCTTTACAATTTCCTTAACTACATGTTGCTTGCCTATAATAAAATTAAACATAGGAAGTAAGCCAAAAATATGAGAGCAGCTAATCATCAATGTACAAGCCCGACAGAATGTTAAGAACTAAAAATAGAAAGCTGATTGGCTGCTTTACTGACATAAACTACTAGAAAGGACAAGTATAACAAAGAAAATATACTAGAGAAAAATTCTGTCCTTGCATGGGTGTAAATCAAGGCAGACTTTACTCCACTGTATATAAACATAAAGAGAAAATAATAAATGCCTAAATCCCTGATCCTGCAAGTCCATAGGTCTGGGGCTGCTCAGCACGACACACTTCACTGATCAGTGCTGGTATCAATTTCAAATTTAGAAAAAACAGTGTTTTGTCCCAGTTTTGGTACATTTTTGAAGACTCTGATAAACTGAAGGAGCCACTGGTTAACCTGAGCTGCCTAAACTGACAGTGTGCTGACTAAGGGAATGTGCCTTAGGATCAGCTCCCTCCACCTTATGTGGCACATGTTTCCCCATTGCCCTCCCCAACCTCCAAGCATATAGTGGCCAGATTAATTGAAAAACATGAAATCCTATGGCATATGACAACAATCCCAACTTCCCAGATATGTTTTTTGGGGGAAAAAGGACAAGATCCTGTTTTTTATAAACCTGTTCCAGAGACATTTCTTACATTTCTAGTCACCTTGTGCTGCTAAAAAACTCCCAGGCACGCTTTTCTGATCCCCCCAACAAAACCCTCCCAAGTAAACTCTTCCCTCACACACCTAGCTTCAGAGTATACAGACATATTTCATGCAATTAAGATTTAACAATTCATCCCCTGCCCTGAACCCACATACCAACTTTCTGGCCCAATTTACAGTATATCTCAATTCTGCCAGTTCTCTTCTTCACTTTCCAGGCCAGGTCCTCAATCTAGTCTGATGCATGTCCCACTCATCCACCAGCATTTCACTGTTCTTTCTATGCACCTCATCACTGTCTCACCCTCAAATCAGGTTCCAAATTTCTCTATGAACTCTCTTTTTCCTAATATGGTCTGCTCTAAAACACCAACCTTTGCACCATAAGGCCCTCATTATCTTCTGCCACTCCTCCTCACTGTTTTCAACTCCTACATTTCTTCACCTCATTTAGTTCTTAGGAGGAAGATCCAGAACACTTGGGCAGAAGCAGTCTTTGCAGAAGACTTTGGGGCCCTTGTCCCATCAGTTATAATTCCAAGAACTGTCTAAGGAATTACCAGTCATAACTGCTCATATGCCAGCCCTGATGTTCAATTTAGAGAAGAGGGAGAGCAGAAAAAGGACCCGTGCCAATGCTGAGGGAGCCATGAATGGCAGGAGAAACAGCAAAGAGACATATGGATCCATTCCCTTACCATCCCTTCTGTTGGTTAGGGAGAACTCAACTCTACTGACAGACTGTGGTGGAGGAGCAGATACATCCACAGACTCAGGGTCTCAAGTGAATGGCAAGCAAATTCTTTCCTTGAAGGAACATGTAGTGAGTTTTGTGGAGTAGTCTCAGGTACTAGCTTGAGCATGCTTATACACACACAGACATGCTCACACCAGCATAACCACAGGATCAAGAAGAAGTTTAGTAAAGATGGTCATTACCTCCAATCTTCCCAACGAATGAATGAATCCAAACTGCCCTTAAGGAAGAGTGTGGCACGAAATGCTGTCAGGATTCAGAAAAGAGCACTGCAAGGAGCAGTGACATATGGTATAGGGGTGACAGGGAAGGTAAGAGGGTGAAAATGTGCTGGGGAATGTAGCATGCATGTATATACAGGAGAGCATAGAGGGAAGCAGGAGAGAGTCTGAATGAACAGGGGAATAACAGAGTAGGGAGAATGTGTGGGGTAGGAGACTAAGACAAAACTCCTTGCATTGGGACAATTTGAAACCACTGTACCTTTAGCTAAAATACAATTGGAATGGGAAGGTTTAAAAGGTATTTTAAATGTTAGGATATTGGATAGCATTCCAGCAGATGTGTTGGTTGGTAATGATATACTGTCTGTGTCCAAAGCTGATAATATAATAACTTGTAGTAATAAGGAATATAGGTCGATGGTATAGCAGCTGAGGTGGGGAGAAGACATTTCCAGCTCCTGCTCAGCAGAAAATGGCAGCATGTCTCTAGGGCACGTCTTCACTACCCGGTAGCAATCAATCTATTGGGGATCGACTTATCGCGTCTAGTGAAGACGCGATAAAATCGATCCCCGATGGCTCTTCCGTCGACTCCGGAAATCCACCGCAGCAAGAAGCGGAAGCGGAGTCGACGGCGGCGCGACAGCGGTCGACTCACCGCCGTCCTCACAGCCAGGTAAGTCGACCTAAGATACGCAACTTCAGCTACGCTATTCACGTAGCTGAAGTTGCGTATCTTAGGTCGACCCCCCCGCTGTAGTGTAGACCTAGCCTAAGAGTGTGTGGGTGGGGAAGCGGGGGGGGGGGGGGAGAGGGAGTCACCTTATGTACCTGAGACAACTCTTTGTGCTGGCAGAAGCCAAGAATTTATAGCAGAACAGAGAGCAGGCCCCTCCCTAAAAAGCATATGGGAAATCATCTTCAGTGGGACCCCACCTAAGGAAAACAGGGGAAGGTTTTTTGCAGAAGAGGGAAAAACTATAGAGAGGCCCCTTTGGGGAATAACAGAACTCCTGGGCAGGCTTATAAACAACTGATTGTGCCTCCCATCCTGGGAAGTTAATGTTGTTAGCCCATGACTGCCCTAGTGCAGGTCACTCAGATTTCAGAGAGGACATATGAGAAGTTAAAGAAGAACTTTTATTGATCAAATATTCAGAATGAGGTGACAGACCACTATAGGTCTTGTAACTTATGGCTGAAGCACAAGAGGGCTCCACCAGGCTCCTCTGCACTGCTTACCTGTAATCAAGGAGGCATTTTTTAGGGTGGCTATGGATATTGTTGGCCCTATGCTCCAGCCAACCCAGAGGGGAAAGAAATATATTTTGGTAGCAGTGGACTTCGCCACTAGATACCCAGATGCAGTTGCTCTGTCTAATATAGAGGCTGACACAACAGCTAAAGCTTTGCTCTCTATATTCAGCTGAGTAGTTTTCCCAAAGTACACTGTATCATATTGGGGGTCAAATTTCATGTCCCAGTTATTTAATGAATTATAGCGAATGTGCGGGGTACAACAGATCTACCCCACCCAGAAACAAATGGGTTAGTTGAAAGGTTCAACAGAACTCTAAAGTCTATGCTGGGAATGTATGCAAACACAAGGGAAAGTGACTGGAATGAAATGCTACCCTCTATGTTATTTGCTTCTAGGGAGGCACCCCAAGAGTCCACAGGCTTTGCCCCATTTGATCTTCTGTATGGGAGAAAGGTCACAGGTCATCAGGATCTCACTAGGGATTCTTGGGAGGGTGGCTCTGAAGCAGAGGGGGAACCAGTGACTAAATATGTACAGCAGTTCAGAAAGGAGTTAAGGGACATGATGGAAGTAGTTCAAATGAACCTCATTAAAAGCCACAGAAGGCATAGTATGGCCATAATGCTTGTGAATGCTTGTTAGAGGGGAGTCTTGGTGCTGATGTTACTCACTGTAAAAAGGTACAAAATGCAAAACTCATAGAGGAACCTTCTGAGATAGTGGAAAGAATTAATGAGGTCCCTTGGAACACACAGAGACCCCACAGCAAGGTTACTTCACAGATTCTGGATGTTAATAGATGTAAAGTCTATCACAATATAGAAGCCATTATGAACATGTGCTAAGGAGGATTCTGAGACAATACATCTCATCAATTTGATGGCTGAATGCCCTGGTGACACATCACTAGAGAACACTGAGATATGTAAAGAGTTAACACAAACTGAAAGGGCAGGAATTTTGACTGTGCTGCAAACTCATAAGCAGGTATTCTCTAGCATACCAGGTCTGACTCATAGGATGGTCCATCAGATTGACACTGTGGTGATCTGATTTGGATATACCAATTCCAGAGCTTAATGCTCTCTTTTTATATAGTATACAGTGGTCATATTGTCCAACATGATCTAAACATGCTGTGCACAGAGGAAGGGCAGACTTTTTGTAGGTCTTTTGTACTACTGGCATTTGAGGAGATTAAATGTGTAGATTTGACTCCTGTTGGGATTAACCTTGAGTCACATGATCATCCAGATGTACTCCTCAGCCCAATAGAGAGGTTGTGTTGCAACAAAAGTGGACTTTTCTAGGTTTACCTGAAATCCTAAGGATTGAAGGAGGTTATATAGAGAGGACCGCTGATTGTACCTTTTGGTATGATAAACCAGTGAGCAGACAGTTGTCAAGGTAAGAAAATACTGGACTGCTCTGGTGGCACAGTGTGCCGCTACCATGGACAGCACCTTTGTGAAAATTCTGGGAGTTGTCAAGAGACTGAAGGGAAGAACTTTGTACTGATAATGATCCAGGCCCATCATGAAGCACAGGAATCTCTTGTGTGTTTGATGAATGTCTATATGGAAATAGGCATCTTTCAAATCAAGAGTTGCAAACTGGTTGCCTTTATTTAGTGAGGGGATTTTCGAGGTCGGGGTGGTCATCCTGAATTTTGAATAGCATATGAAGACATTCAGTTGTCTGAGATCCAGGATGGAACAAGGAAACATCCCTAATAAAAACCTCTCCCTCCGTGTTGAGGAAGCACAGGTTCTATAGCCTCTAGCTGGATCAGGGATTCTACCTCCTGTTTGAGAAGTATTGTCACAGTGCTTTTTCCTCACATATAGTGTCACCTAATATTAAAAGTATTTTTATTTTGTAATACTGAGAGTTAGGAAAGAGGAAATCTGAAACTGAAGGCATACAGAAGAGGAGAGTTGATACACCTCCAGTCACACTGGCAACATGTGAAAAATAGGAATGGTTGTGATTTTCAGGAGCACTGAGTGCCTGTAACACCAATTTAACAGGAATTGTGGGCACTCAACAGCTTTGAAAATTGCAGTGTTGACATGAGAGGCATATATTTGCCCTTTATGAGAAAGTTTACATCAAAACATTCCATGTTTGTTAAACAAAGTCCTATCAAATTTATGCATAACTCTATTTACTGTGAATGCTCTTCTTTCTTTTATGAGCTGCAGCACTTTTTACAGAAGAAAGTTTTTACATTTTTCCTTTTACTAAAAACTATTGTTCCAGAAAATAAATTAAGGCTTAGTATACTTCTGTGAAGTACTTATTATTACCCCTCCCATTTAAAGATGGGAAAATTACTCAGAGACAGATTAACTGACTTGCTTGTGATCACATTGGAAATTTACGGCAGAATTAGGGAGCAAACCCAGCTCTCCCAGATCTAGGTTTACTGCCTTTTGAAATCAGTGGGAATGCAGAACTTTGCCTAGCAGAATTGGATCTTCTATAAGTTCTACCTATTTTATTTTATACATATCAAAGTCATATGACAGCTATACCTGTATCTAAGCCATTACAATATTCAGGTGTTTCTAGATAATGCAATGTATTGCTGCATCACAAAAGCACAGAAGAAATGCGGTAACATTATTTTAAGTCTATCTTTAAAACACAACATGCTAAGCTGAAGGATGCCTATTCGGAATGTCTTAAATTGGTTTTATTCTCTTGGCTCACTCAAAAAGTTTATGAATGACTTTTATTTGCTAGTAATTACTGAAAGATAAATTCAGCATCTAAATAATGTTGAAGACCATACTGTATGTCAGAGTAAAATATAATATGAGGTAAAATTTCATCTAGAAATCAATTTGCTACTGATGCAAAACAACTTCAACGGGATGCAATTTTCAAAATCATTCATGGCACTTCAATCCATTTTGCTCATTAAGTGTCCACTAACTCATTAACTTTTTTTTGAGTATACTAAACCATGTACAACAACTTATGAAAAGAAGCAATTATAGTATTCCTACCTGGATAAGATGGGCTGGCACTGTGATTATGCAGGCTGACAACGACATTCTGAGGAGACCACGGAGAACATACAGAAACTTTGTGAGGCTATAAATATCTTCTGGATTATCAGCGCAACAAATGTCATCTCCCCACAACACTGAACCAAGGCTCTGAATTCCTATCCGCAGAATATTTTTTTGTTTTTTCTAGAGGAGATGAGAAAAAATAAAATGACTAATTTTTATTTCTCACATTAAGAGGAAAAACACCTCACATCAAATAGATAGATAATTTTTAGAACATCTGTAATTTATATTATGTATGTCCATAGTAAATAAATAGTTTGAAGTAAGCATGTGATAGCGTAAGAGAGCCTGGAGAGGGAAAAATATGTATAGTAGTACCAATTTTTGCATCAATGGCAAATCTACATCAATTTGTATCTGCAATGACAGACAGATAAAAAGTGACAAGTTCTTAAAGTGCTTATATACAAATGCTAGAAGACTAAATAATAAGATGGATGAATTAGATTGCCTCGTATTAAATGAGGATATGGATATCATAGGCACCACAGAAACTTCGTGGAATGAGGATAATCAATGGGACACAGTAATACCAAGGTACATATATCAGAAGGACAGAACAGGTCGTTCTGGTGGGGGAGTGGCACTATATGTGAAAGAAAGCATAGAATCAAATGAATCAAAAAAGTTAAATGAATCAAACTTTACCATAGAATCTCTATGGATAGTATTTGCATGCTTGAATAATAAGAATATAGCAGTAGGGATATACTACCGATCACCTGACCAGGATGGTGATAGTGACTGTGAAATGCTCATGGAGAATAGAGAGGCTATAAAAATAAAAAAACTCAGTAATAATGGGGGATTTCAGCTATCCCCATATTGACTGGGTACATGTCACCTTAGGACGGGATGCAGAGATAAAGTTTCTTGGCACCTTAAATGACTGCTTCTTGAAGCAGCTAGTCCTGGAACCCACAAGAGGAGAGGCAATTCTTGTTTTAGTCCAAGTCAATGTGCAACGGCAGTCAAAAAAGCTAACAGAATGTTGGGAATCATTAAGAAAGGGATAGATAACACTGCTCTACAGCCAAAATGCTTCTGAAATAACTGTAGTCAAACTTTACTAATTCTGGGTCACTGAGAACGAAAATGATGCTTAAAATTGTTGATTGGCTCTAGTTTTCAAGATATGCTATTGGGTCAGTATATACGACCCTTGACTTGGGAATGGCGGAGGATAAGTGAGTTATAAAGGGAAGGGATCTCAATTTCAACCAGAAATGACTAAAATACATCTTTGACTGGATCTATGAATAAATCTATGACTGGGTTTGGACAGTACTTGCTTTTTAGGCAAAACAATGAATGATGCAATCTGAAGCTGGTATTGCGTCATACATGATATGAATTGCATCATGTTATTCCTAGAAGTCATGGATGATGCAATCATAACGAAGCTTACATCACTCTGCTGAACAAATTGCCCTATATCAGCTCTAGAAATCATACAGTGTCGTGCTCTCTTATTTGTCAGTGTTTGATTTTGCAAAGGGACACATTTCTGTTTAGCCAAAGTGAGCAGAGATGCCTCGTACTTGTGTGAACAGTGCAGATAACTTCTGCTATGTTTGTGGTGAAGTGACTTTTGCATCACAAAAGTGCAGTATAACCACTATGGTTAAGAAAGCCTATCACCTTTATTTTGGCTGCAAAATTGGAGATCAGGACAAGAGATGGGCCCCACACATATGCTGCAACACTTGTGCAACAAATCTTCGCCAGTGGTTGAACAAGAAAAGGAAATCTATGCCTTTTGCAGTGCCAATGATTTGGAGAGAGCCAACAGATCATACCAGCAATTGTTACTTCTGCATGGTGCCTCCAGTTGGGAAAGGTGTGTCAAAGAAGAAAAAGTGGACAGTGCATTATCCAAACATTCCATCAGCTATACGCCCAGTACCCCACGGAGAAGGACTGCCGGTTCCTGATGCACCAGAATCATTCTCACTTGAGTCAGACGAGGAAGAGAAAGAGGATGAAACTTCTGGTCCTGAACCATCAATGTCACAGGACCCACATTTTCTCCCATCTTCCTCCTCTGAACCACACCTCATAACACAAGGTGAACTGAATGACCTTGTCAGGGATTTGGAACTACCCAAGAGTAAGGCAGAGCTGTTGGGCTCCAGACTACAGCAGTGGAATCTCCTGGCAGGTGATGTTAGGGTTTCCATGTTCCATGACCGTCAAAAGGATCTTGTCCCATTCTTCTTCATGGAAGGTGATCTTGTAGCCTGCAACAACATCGATGGTGTGATGGCAGCCCTCAACATCGTTCACGATCCAGATGAGTGGAGACTGTTCATTGATTCATCGAAGACGAGTCTTAAAGCTGTTTTACTGCATAATGGCAATGTTTTGCCATCAATTCCAGTTGGTCATGCAGTCCGTATGAAGGAAACCTATGACAACATGAAACAACTTTTGAGGTGCATAAACTATGACCAACATCAGTGGCAGCTTTGTGGCGATTTGAAGGTTGTTGCTCTCTTGCTTGGTCTGCAGACTGGATACACAAAGTACTGCTGTTTTCTCTGCGAATGGGATAATCGTGCAAGAGATTCCACTACATCAAGAAAGATTGGCCACTCCGACAGTCATTGGAGCCTGGGAGGAAAAGTGTTCAGCACCCACCACTTGTTGAATCAAGGAAGATTTTGTTACCATCCTTACACATCAAGCTGGGTCTGATGAAGAACTTTGTCAAGTCCATTGACAAAACACAAGCAGCTTTCAAGTACCTCCGTGGAAAATTTCCAAGGTTAAGTGAAGCTAAGATAAAGGAAGGTGTCTTTGTTGGTCCTCAGATTCGTGAACTTCTTCGAGATGATGCATTTGACCATGCACTGCGTGGCAAGGAAAAGACGGCATGGAAAGCCTTCCAGTTAGTGGCAATAATTTTTCTCGGAAACAACAAGGCAGACAACTACAGGTTGTTGGTGGAAAACCTCCTCAAGGCATACAAAAGCCTTGGTTGCAACATGTCACTAAAGATACATTTTTTGCACTCTCATCTAGATTTTTTTCCACCGAACTGCGGAGCAGTGAGCGACGAGCACGGCGTGCGATTTCACCAGGACATTGCAACAATGGAGAAACGCTATCAGGGCAAATGGAGCCCATCAATGCTTGCAGACTATTGCTGGACAGTGACAAGAGATGCTCCATTTAATGAATACAAGAGACAAGCCAAGAAGCGCCGAGTAGACACTGAATAGGACTAAACTATGTACAGAATAGTTTTTTGCCTTTTGTTTCATGATAAATTTTATTTATATAACCCTTTTGCTGATTTTTAAAGTGTTACATAAACAGGACAGGTGAAATATTATCATGTAAAGCAACCATAAACACATGAAAAGACCTAGGTTTACAATTTATGATTAAAACTCTACTATCTACACAATATATATAGACATAAAATGTAAAAACTTAAATACCTTAGAAACAGTAGCCAATCAGTTGTTTTAATTGTCATATTTGAATTCAGCACATCAAAATACATAATAAATAGCACATTTTATCTCTGAAGCAGACGACTTCTCAAAAATTGTAGACCAGTGTAATAAGCCAGAAAATATCATATTGCCTATATATAAATCCATGGTATGCCCACATCTTGAATACTGCACGCAGATGTGGTTGCCCCATCTCAAAAAAGATATATTAGAATTGGAAAAGGTTCAGAAAAGGGCAACAAAAATTATTAGGGGTATGGCACGGCTTCCATCTGAGGAGAGATTAATAAGATTGGGACTTTTCAGCTTGGAAAAGAGACGACTAATCATAGAATCATAGAATATCAGGGTTGGAAGGGACCTCAAGAGGTCATCTAGTCCAACCCCCTGCTCAAAGCAGGACCAATCCCCAACTAAATCAAGGACTAAGGGGGGATATGACAGAGATCTATAAAATCATGACTGGTGTGGAGAAAGTAAATAAGGAAGTGCTATTTACTCCTTCTCACAAACACAAAAACTAGGGGTCACCAAATGAAATTAACAGGCAGCAGCTTTAAAACAAACAAAGGAAGTATTTCTTCACACAACGCACAGTCAACCTGTGGAACTCTTTGCCAAAGGATGTTGTGAAGGCCAAAACTATAACAGGGCTCAAAAAAGAACTAGATAAATTCATGGAGGATAGGTCCCTCAATGGCTATTAGCCAGGATAGCTGGGAATGGGTGACAGGAGATGGATCACTTGATGATTACCTGTTCTGTTCATCCCCTCTCGGGTACCTGGCATTTGTCACTGTAGGAA
Source organism: Emys orbicularis (assembly GCF_028017835.1). NCBI lineage: Eukaryota > Metazoa > Chordata > Testudines > Emydidae > Emys > Emys orbicularis. The sequence continues at coordinate 94,466,666 of NC_088686.1, read as the reverse complement.
GACAGGATACTGGGCTAGATGGAACTTTGGTCTGACCCAGTATGGCCATTCTTATGTTCTTACGTAATGGGACAACATGCAAAGTTTGAGTATCAAATATTGGTTTAACAGAAGGAATGGAACTAAAAGGAAATAATTTGCATTTTTTGAGAGTGACTAATTAAAAGTGACATTGTAGCTGTGTTGGTCCCAAGATATTAGAGACATAAGGTGGGTGAGGTAATATCTTTTATTGGACCAACTTCTGTTGGTGAAAGAAACAAGAAGAAACATGGTACCCAAAGAAGAGCTCTGTTTAAGCTCAAAAGCTAAGAGTGAGGTAGTGTTCTGAAAAAGCACCTTTTAAAGAGTATATAATGATTTTGCTTATTCCCCCAATTTCTTTAAAAAAAATTGTTAGGGGATTTTCTTCTCCCTTCTGTCTTTAGAAGGGTCTCTTGGGAGCAACTGAGAGCAACAACCAAACATTCTCAGGTTCACCTTTCTTTTGTCCTCCTCTTTTCTCCTTCTGTCCCCAGCTGTCCGCTGCTTGTTATCTGTTCACTTTCTTTCAGCTCTACTGCTGCTGTTGCTACTACTAGAAGAGCAGGTAGATTGGTTAGACTGGCTTTTTCCATCTACATACAGTCAGAAGGTTGCACCAGTTTCTTTCTGATTCAGACTTTGCAACTACCATCTACAACTTTGTCTACTCCAGATTAGACTACTGCAATGTGCTGTACGTTGGCCTACGTTTAAAATCTATCCAGAAATAGTAGTTGGTGCAGAATTCAGCAGCTTGATTGTTACAGGATACATCTTTCTGGTAGCACGTGACACCATTCCTAGGGATCTGCACGGCTACTTACAAGATACCAGGTAGAATTTAAGGTGTTGGTTTTGACCTATAAAGCCTTAAATCGCCTAGGACCTCCTTATCTGAAAGACCATCTCTCTCCCTCTGCCATACTACCAAATTAGCAATCAACAGGGATGCCTGAACTACAGCCCACTCATGTAAGAGAAGGAGCAATTGGCAGGGCAACTGATGGTCACTCAGTTTAGGAATTTACAGCCCTCTCAATCTGAAAGAGTCCTTTTTATTGAACATTGGGGAATGCTACAAAGCACATTGCTTTCCACAGCCAAAAGAGATGGGGGAGGACTCTGGAGAAAAAACAGAAAGATCAAAAGTATGTTTTAGCTGCCCTTAATATTTATATTAATGACTGGGTGAAGGGGGTCTCCTGGAGTAATCTATTTGCATAATTTTATTTTTCAAATGTTTCAAGGCGCCACTAGAGCAAAGGAGAAGCACTCTTTTTACTGAATGAATGTATACATTGGGGGGAAAAAAGTAAATATAGATGGTACACTCCCTTTTGCACGAGGGAGTGTGGATCATTCACCAAAAAGTTAAATGACAGGTTTCAGAGTAGCAGCCGTGTTAGTCTGTATCCGCAAAAAGAACAGGAGTACTTGTGGCACCTTAGAGACTAACAAATTTATTAGAGCATAAGCTTTCGTGGGCTACAGCCCAATTCTTCGGATGCATCCCAAGAAGTGGGCTGTAGCCCACGAAAGCTTATGCTCTAATAAATTTGTTAGTCTCTAAGGTGCCACAAGTACTCTTGTTCTTTTTGCAAAAAGTTAAATTGACTATATGAAACAGTGTTGTCAAATGCAAAAGTAAAGAGAAAAATGCATTATTTTCTCCAATCTCTTTCCATTATAGTAATTTTAAGGGTTACTTGCAACAATAGTAAGTACAAAATTTTCAGAAGGAAATATGATTTTCAAAACTGAAGCTGTCCCATTAAGATGCTATAGTTATAGGCAGGAGATGCATCCAGAGTGCACATTTTTGTGTAGGACAGGGGATTTGAGGGAAAAGGATTGAGGCTATAATATATTTCCTTTTTGATAGTCTTTAAAGGAGAGTGTTAGCTAATGAACGCTGTAATAGCGCCAGACAGGTAAAAGATTACATCATTCTGGGAACTTGCTCATCATACTGAGAGTCCATACTGGGTTTCTGACTAAATATTTTCTTACAAAACATTTTTGTTTGCAATATAAGATGCCAATAAGTCACTCATACCTCATTCCTGGATATTTACCAAAATCCGTATCTATACCTACATCACTTTTGATCCTAAGCAATTTCAGAGTACTTTGATAAATTACTTGGGCTAGATTCACAAGGAGAATTTAGATGCCACTGTCATTCACAAAACCCCTGCTCAGCTACTGCCTAACCCAATAAATGCCTAGAATCCTGAAGCACCTACGTTTCTGCCATTCAAGTCCCTGAGGGACATAACTTTTGGCAGCTGGGGATGCACTCAGACACCTAAGTCCTGACTCTGCCCAGAAGCTTGTTACTTAACTCATACCTAAGCTCCAGAGGGATTCACTAACTTGGCATTCCCTTACCTATCTTGCTTTTAGGACCTGATCCAGTAGGCCTTCTCTGAGCATATGTAAACCATACAACAGACTATGGAGGAGGATATGGTTGTGGTAGTGGTCCCCTTATAACTTTTAGCCTAATGGTTACAACACTCACCCAGTGGCAAACATGGGTTCAGTTCTCTCCCTCTGCCTGATGTGGAGCAGGGATTTGAATTTGGGACTCCTGCCTACCATAGAAGTGCCCTAACCACTGATCTACTGAGTTACTCATTCTCTCTCTGGATCAATGGATATTTAACTATACACAATGGAACAGTTTCAACAGATTGAGAGAGACCTTCCACAGAATACTCCATAGCCCAGTGGTTAGGGCACTGAGGTGGGAGACTCAAGTTCAGCCTAATGAACTGCTCCATATCAGGCAGAAGGGGAAAAATTATCAAACTCATGTCAGGTCTCCCATATCATGGATGAGTGTTCTAACCACTGGTCCAAAAGTTATGAGGGCACTACCCCTCTCCTCAACCATTAATTTGGCTTAGGTGCCTAACTCCAGGGAGAGGATTCATGGCTGTGAATACTGAGTGGACATAGGTGCCTAAATCCCTTTCAGGGGCAGAGCCTTAGGCAACATCCCTCTCCTTAGCATTTCCTATTGGCGATCTTAGGCAGCTCTCTGCTCAGTGCGCTGACTTCTGTGAATCCCATTCTTAGGCACCTAACTGTCTCCATGCATTGTACAGAAAGCCTGAGCACTTAACACAGAGTTATGAATTCTACAAGGCAGCAAAGTGCATAAGTGCCCTTTGTGAATCTAGACCCACATATGAAAGAAGAATTTCACCAACTACCTAAGCACAGCTCCTACTGAGTGGAAACCAGACACAAAACTAGCACATTGCACAGCAGTGTTTGAGACACTTGAGAGGGGAAATTTTGACCAGGACATTAGAGCGAACAGTTATTCTTACAAAAACTCTGTTCATGCAGAGTTGATAGGGCCTTGGCTTTTAAGGACTCATCTATAAAACACACACACTGCTGCATCAAACTCAGTTTATTCAACTCTCCTGGATAAAGAAGTGAACTGACCTGCTAGAATCTCTTTTGTTCTCTCTGAAAGCAATATATTCAATTACTGGTGCATTATTGCTCCACATTCTTTTCTCTGGTGTGTAGTAATATATAAAATTACCTGTTTATAGTACCCTCATCCTAGCACAGGATAATATAGCAAAGCCTGACATTGATCTAAGTGTTGGAATGTTACATAATTTTGGCCAGGGTGGGGAAGGTAAGAGTTGAGAATCTAATCAGAGAGCATGATGGTGTACAAAAATTTCTAGAAAACCCCATTTTCTGTAATGTTTAAGCAATTCACAAACTATGGATAGGTTACTAAATCAGCTTTGTCCAGTTTTTCTGGACAGTCAGCAGCAAAAATAAATGGTGTTCAAAGTATCTCATATCAACAAAGTAAATAATACACAGGTGAGTCATCAATAGAAATGGGAGGTCTCTGAACTTGCTCTGAACTTTTGCAATTAACAAAAAAATTGCCTTTTCTGGTCAATGAAAATAAAAAAGAGCAGTTTGTAAACACATTTACAAAACTGAATCAGAAAGTTAGCCCCCTAATTGCTTTAAGGACAAACAAGTCCTTATAGGAAAACACTTAATTCCTCTTTGTAGGATGGGTATGAGAACTTTATACTCCAAGATAATGATATATCAATATCAAAAATGCTAAAAGTACCCTTATTTGTTTAATTGAGGACAAAGTATATTTTCTGTCTTTCATAATTTCTATGAGGATGGTTGATATTACAACAGACTAATTATTCATTCAATTCTTGTATTATGAGGCAAGCAGTAGACTAAAGTTCTGCACCAACACACTTGTGCTGGAGAGTAGACAATTTTAAATACATTCCACAATATTAGAAGTTGTATAGTCAAAGAAATTATTTTAGATTAAATGAATCAACTTTACTCATTTCTACAGTATTATTGCTTTGGCAGCTAGACACTATAGATATAGAAAATTAACCACAAAACAAGAAGAAAACAAAAGCAGTCAGTCAAAAGCTAAGCAAAATAAATCCTTGACCAGCATCTTTGCCCTAAAGATCACTAGATTTGGGCTCCAATGGATGCCAAGGAAAGATAATTCCAAAGAAGTCAACTGAGAAAGTCCTTTCACCAAACATGATGGACCAAATTAAAACAGTGAAGTGGGCACAACTCCCAATGACTTTAAAGTATTTTTAGCTTACAGATTGTTCAAACTTAATTCCCAACAGTAAGCCATTACTAGCCAATGTTAATCATGTCCCAGGTTATGGTGAAAAGGAATATTATATTATGAGATTCTAGATTATTTAGGGCTTTAAGAGGGGGCATTTGATTGCAAACTGCTCAGACTGGCCTGAACCACTTAAGAGACGAGTGATGGTTCTGGGTGAACTTCAGGATAGCCCCAGGTAAAGTTCATTGCAGCAGTGGAGCCGAGAAGTAACAGATATCAACTGTTGTCAGGTCCACTCTAGAGAGGAACTGTTGCAGTCTCCTGGCCAGCAAGAGATGGTGAAAGGCTCTATGAGTCACTAATGCTAACAGAGCATCAGGGCCCAAAGGCTCTGGACCATTTTGGCAAAAGTCTGTTAAACCTCTTCCTACTCCTACAGCTGTTGGACTTGTTTCTCATCTGGGCTGAGTCACATTCCATTCACTTCTAGCTAGATTCCAGTTCAGACACTGGGACCATAGAACCTTGGTTTAAAGAAAATGAGAGGTCATCAACATACTGATGATAACACAGACCAAAATGTCTGCAAGTTGCATGTGACATATAAGGGATAGCTCAGTGGTTTGAGGATTGGCCTGCTAAACCCAGGGTTGTGAGTTCAATCCTTGAGGGGGCCACTTAAGGATCTGGGACAAAATCAGTACTTGGTCCTGCTAGTGAAGGCAGGGGGCTGGACTCGATGACCTTTCAAGGTCCCTTCCAGTTCTAAGAGATAGGATATCTCCATTTAAAAAAAAAAAATTTAATTTATAGAATTGTGCTTTATTCACAGTTAAACATTAAACTAAATAAGAGCAGTTTAAGACTACATCCATCACATTCCTCTAGTTTTACAAACCGGAGTGAAAATGGAGGTTAGTTACCTTTAACCGGAGGTTCTTTGAGATGTGAGGTCCATATCTGAATTCCACAAATGGGTATGCAGAGGGCCGCCGAGAGCGGATTCGGGCCCCGGTGAAATTTTTTTCGGGCCCCCCAGCAAGGGCGGACTGGCTAAACAGGGGGGAAGCCGGGCCCCCTTCCGGACCGCCGGGCCCGGGTAATTTGTAGTGGCTTCCCCTCCTCTCGTCGGCCCTGGGTATGCATGCGCACCATGAGCCTGTGTCTGGATATTTTTAGTAAGCAGTGTTCGTTGGTCCACACATGCGCAGTGGAACTCCTCATAATCTGAATAGAGAGCATAAAGGGCAGTGCAGACCAATGTCTCTCCAATTCCTATTTTGACTGTGAATCTAGAGATGACTCATAGCAGTGGGCATGGAAGGCTGTTAGTGGAATGCAGATATGGACCACATCTTGAAGTAATTTCTTCTCTGAGTGATGATCCCTAGGTGTACTCCACATTAGTAAGCAGTAGTCAAACAAACAGGAGGTGGGTGCCAGAATGCAGATGTTATGGCCATCTGCAAGACTGCTGTTTCCACGGCTGTCTCTGTAGAAGACTGGAAGAAAGTGTAACATCTTGTGAAGGTATGTCATGAGCTTCAGGTAGCTGCCCCACATATTTCTAGTAAAGGTACATCTTGCATCCATCCGGGGAGGGAATATGAGCTAGCTGGTAGCAAAGGATGATGCAGCCGAGATCCACTGAGAGAATCTCTGGGCAGATGGAGCTTGATAGCTTGATCTCTCATCTGTGACAATAAAAAGTCTAGGTGTTTTTCTAATTGCTTTTGTTTTAGCAGATAAAAGGCTAGTGCCCATTGGATGTCCAGGGAATGAAGCCTTCTCATCAGAGACATACACTTTTGGCAAAAATACTGGTAAGTGGATGGTATGCTTCATATGAAGCTCTGTAATTACTTTAGGTGCAGGGATTCTGGCAATCTGGAGGCAACTGGTGTTGTCGTGACCAATAGGAGAAACAGTTCCATTTGGCTGCCCTCAATTCAATGGGGTCTCATTGCCTGCTCCATGAGCTGCTTCCGCAGATGGAACTTTCGTCCCTCACGAGTTTGGGGATGGAAGGAACAGCAGAAGCTGCACTTGGTGGCAATAGGAGTTTTCCCAAGGCAATAGAGGGAGCGGTGGTGGTTGTCACTGACAGAGAAGGAACCAGGACAGGAGAGCAGTTTCTGAACCCAGAAACTCTTGGGATAATCCCTTTTTGGAGGGAGAAGCTTCCCCCAGAGTGGAGAGTACCTAAAACTAACTATGGTAACTATAAAAAAAACAGTAAAACACTAAAATATTAAGCTATTAAATCATTTACAAATTGTATTCACAGATTTACAGAAGCAGGAGACTGAAGTGGACATGGATTCTGACTCAAGACATACAGTGGTAAGAAAGAATTGGAGAGATGTTGGTTTGTGTTGCCATTGATGCCCTTGGTTCAGAGCATGAGGAGTTCAACTAGGCATGTGCAGACCAATGGACACCGCTGCTAAAAATTTCCAGATTCAGGCGTATGGTATGCATGCATGCCCACATATGCTCTACACAGATGGACCATCACTTGAAGCAGTAGCTAGCTTTGCCTTAAGGGCCAGACTCTACCATGGAACAACTTGCAAAGACATCTAGAAACTCCATTAGGTTTGTCTCTTGACTGTATGGAAGAAGCTGGGGTTTGGCCACCAATCCCTGTAAATCTCAAGGCGGGGTCCACACAAAATCAGAGCCCTCTATTCAGCAGCCTTGTGCCTACATGTCCTTGTGGGCTCTCCTCCAGCTTCACGTGAGCTACTATCAATGAGAGAGGATTCTTCCAGGTGGAGGGGGGCACCACTCAGAAGTTAATACAATTTCGCAGAGGTTCTTTTTAGTTTTTTGGAAGAGGGGAAGTAGGGGAGATGCAGCCTGTACCAGGTCCACCCTCTTTCTATTTGGCCATAGAGAAAGCCCTTCACAGGACTCTGTTAAGAGAAAGGAGTGCAGTACCATGGAAACAGCTGAATTACCCATAGAAGTGGGAGATCTATAGGTCACAGACCCAGAGCATGATCTGGCCCTCAATTAATTTCAATTTTGAATGTACTTTTATTAGTGTTGTATTATACAGGGCTCCCTAAACATGCAAAATATGCTGTGTGTAGAAAGGTCGTGAATAGGGAAAAGATTATTCTAGAAAAGTAACATTTCAGCTCCAGCAAATCATTTTCATTTTCAAGCTCTCTATATCTTCCCTGAAGCAGAAATTAATATCTAGGCATGATCTAATGGCTTTCTAAATTGAACTAACTGGCTTAAAAAGAATACACTTCAAACACTTAAAGCTACATATTGCTCACCTCAGAAACTAAAAGGTGCTTTAATTTAAAAATAGCTTTTAGCAAATATACAGTTCTGAATTTATCTGCATGGAGTTTTTTGGTTCTGATTTTATTAATATTAACAAAATATTTTAAAATAGTGCACATTATGATTATTCCTTTGAACAATGTTAGTTGATGTTTTATTCCTCATTTTTTGCAAAAAAATATCCAAAACTTATGGACTTCATCATTTTGTATTAAAATATAAATGTTTCTCAGGAATATACATAGGTTCTATATTTAAGCTAAAACCAACACCTAAGAAAAACAAACACAGTTACTGGAGTCTTTTCCAGTAGCACATTATTTGCTGGCTGAAGGTTCCCAGGGTGTTCATGTCACTTTGGTGCTGTTGCTTTTTGCATTCTGTAAGATTTCTTGCTTCCAGAGGACCTGTCATCTTGTTGGAGGAGCAGCTCTGCGTACTATACTGTGGGAACTGTTATGACATGCCTGTTGCCATGGTTACCACAGTAAGTGGGGAGAGGTGCCTGTCAGGGACCAATTTACTTCTCCAGACGGGCACTGCCACCAAAGGGAAAACATGCTTGCCCATGAATCTCTGCAGAGACTGAAAACTGCAAAAATAAGCTAAATGAACACACAAGTATTCCATATAGTTAATGTTCCTAAAAAACACTCCTAGATAGAAAAGCAGCCAAACAAAACCAAGGCTGTCTTCCCTCATAGATAGTTTTAATTCAACTGCCTAGTAGTATATAGCACATTATATTTTTTGACATTCTCCAGAACCGATAATAGGTAACTTCTACCTTAATAAAGTTTCTATTGTATAACAGCAATGAAGATAATATAATTATCTATCAATTAAGCATCACCACACATGACTGATTATTTTATTTAGGTGAACTCCAAAGAAGCTGTCTTCTTGATTGAATAAGACAAAGAAAGCTGTCAGTTGAGTATTGGTTAAACTAGAAAAAGTTTTCCTCTGAAATTGTTGTCTTAAAAAAATTATTCTGGATGATTCATGCTATGATTTATGAGTATTTACAGAGATGCCTGAAGGTAAACTGTTCTGAGAGATATAAATAGTTAATCTAAGTTAAAATGGCATTATAATAGCACTTTGTGTTTCAATCCTTGTTATTGAAAGATACGTCTTTTAATTTACTAACAAACCCCAAACCTCACAGCATGGAATACACTGCCAACTCTCAATAGTTTTGTGAATTAATCTTGAACTCCATGTTGTTAAAACAGCTATCTGAAAAATCTACAGGGGAAAATACACTTTGCCTAGTTTCATTGTATTTAACAACCTATTTTAGTAGCTACTAGCATAGAATAAGCCTTTTAAAAAAATGTTGGTTTACAGTTAATTTGCACAGTCTACCCATATCCGTTGAGAACTAAGTAAAACTCACAATACACATTAACATATGAACCAGGCTCTCTATTTACTTTACTTGTTTACTTCAGCAATGCTTAGAAACAGCTTGTTCACTGTTAATTATTCCAAGACCTTTCATGTGTAACCCTAGAGAGAATTTTGAAAACAACATTAGTTACATGATTACAGAAGACACCGAAGGTGCTCAGTACCTGGGGATAGGATCCATCAAATCCTTCCTGGTATATGATCCTCTGGATAGATTGAAGCAGCCTGGTGTAACCACAGGTCATATTACTGTCGATGAGAAGATAATTTAATTTAATAAACATTCTGATACTTTTTTATGAATCTATATTCGTCATACAAAAAAGTAAACTAAAATTAAACACATGCAGTTTTAAGCCTGAAAGTGGTAGACACATGATAGAAACAAAAACAGAGCAGAAGCAATAAATCCTCTTTGAACAAACTAGATGTTAATACAGTATTTCTAGAAAGCCAGCTGTGATTGCTTTAAGTGCCCTGACGACATGTGAAAGGTAAAATCTGCAGAGATTAAGATGACAATGTAAGGCTCATTTACCTCCTAGAAAATTAATGATTTAATAAGCAATTTAAAATATGAAACCACCATAGCATTTCAGAAGTAATCTCATATAATTAACACATACCTAATGAACTGCTATTTCAAGTACACCTGATCAATATCCTGTTCATCTGAGCTCACCTTCTACCATTTTAATTTTCATACATACAGCAGTAACAATAAAAAATTGCCATCAGCCCCTTTCCATTTAAATAGATTAAGAAGTAAATTCAGTGCAGTTTATGTTTTATTTTCCTTTTGTTATTTTTATACCATAACAAAGCTTAAAATACATAACAGTATAGTATAATATAGTTTTATCATATATCCTTAAGGATAACAATTCTTTTCCACTTACCTCACAGAGGAGTTGTGAGGATTAATTTGTTTGTAAGTTACTTGGAAGATATAGGATAAAACTTTCACAAGTGACTAAATAATTTAGGAGCCTAACTCCCATTTTTAAAGTGAGCACAAGAGTAAGTCTTCGCAGAATCGGGGACTAACTTTATGCACTCTGAGTAGTCCCAATGAAGTCAATGGAATACTCATTGTACATAAAGTTAAGCATGTGCCTAAATTTTTATAGGATTACAGCTTTAAGAACTTAAATCCCATTGACTTTCAATAAGACTTGGGCTGCAAAGTCACTTAAGGACTTTAGAAAATATATTATCATGTTCTGTATTAATTTTAACTTTTGTTTAGTTTGACAATATTGAGCTACTTCTGTGGTTTATCAAAGGTTAACAATATTTTAATTCTGAATGTATTTTACAGTTTACATACCTGCATAGAAATTTAACTAAATTTGACTTTAAGTTGCCTATACCCACATTTGGGGAGGGAAAATAAAGTGTGTGTGTGTGCAGGTGCGTAGCACGTAAAAGTCAGACTTCAGGCAAACATATGCTTAGTTCCTTAAACAAACAAACACAACACTGTTTCAAATTAGCAGTGAGCATTAAACTAACTGGCTTTAAAAAAAATACATTTCAAATACTTAAAGCTACATATTGCTCACCTCAGAAACTAAAAGGTGCTTTAATTTAAAAATAGCTTTTAACAAATATACAGTTCTGAATTTATCTGCATGGAGTTTTTACTGTATAATGATGAAAACAAAACAGTTCTTACAGTAGATTAATAACATCTTAATGTCTTCTGTCATTAAATGTTTTAAAATTTAACAGACCTTTAAAATATTCTCATATATAACTAGATTGCAGGAGTTTTACTCCTGGGCCAAAATTAGACTTCAGTTTTTGGTTATTGTTTTTAGTTTAACCCCTTTGGTAGCCCCAAGTCATTCAACCATTATCAGTTAAATTGAGTTACTCTGTGTTTCAATAGATACTTCAATTTATTATTGCATATGAAATACACAACTGCAAATAACTTCAGCAGTACACAGTCTACATGAGGAATGTCTAAAGACCACCTACCATATTATACAGAATTTGCAGGCCAAACCAGAATAGGACAACTACAAAAAGTCAAATTTTGTGGATAAACTCCAGTCAACCATTCCCTAGCATCAGCTGTAATCATTGCCTGGAAGACATCCTATCTATTCAAGACACCACTATCTATTCAACAAAAGGTGACCTGTTGCCTTTGCCACCATGCTCTGGTATTTTCAGTGTGTGAGTGAACACAATGGATTTGGGAGCTTTCAATAAAACTTATGGAAAATGAGCATAGCTTCTTTCCATTGTCAATCCTGCATGTGCTCACAAGTAGTGCATTGCTACATTAAGGAAATTCAAAAAAAAAAAAAAAAATTAACTCCTCATTTACTGCTATGAAAAAAAAAGCTTCACGGCAGAATAAGAAGTCAAGAAACAACGCTAAATATTCTACAAATTAACTTATTTTTGAATGCGAACAATAGGATTTCTTTTGCTTGTGTCTAAATATAGTTTGTCTGACCTTGAACTAGCCCACTATAATATGGACATGGAAAATGTTGATTAAATACTGTAACTCCATAATAAAATACATTATCATTCTGGCAATGTTTCTCATAATATTTTAAAGCCACAAATATGATATTTTTTATTTTGAAATGTCATTTTTTTATTTTAGCGTTGTTACTAAACACAGTTTAATTCTGATAATGGGTTCAAACAATTCGTTCTTATCCTTTTTTGTTTAGCCATCTAGTAACTGATAAAACAGGAGCTGGCAAGAAGGTATCCTGGTTACAACAGAGTCTCTGACTTCCTATTGATAATTTCTAAGCATTTAACAAAGGTTAAGTTATCAAAGGTATGAAAAATAGGCTTATTATCTGTAAGTAGACCCCATTAGGAAAGACAGTTTAAGCTGTTTTAGGCAAATTTATCTGGAAAATTGGGCTCTACATAAAATTAAGTCTATCTACCTATTTTCTGAGCACATACATTCTGAAGACAGCAAATACAAGAAAATGCAATGCTGCAGCTTAAATTTTCTGTTTGCCTGAATTACCAAAATATATTTTATATCTTTTCAAAGTAAAACAATATGTTAGTAGCTTTAACTGGGCAACTTGGACAGAAGGTACAAAAGAAGTGTGTTACTTGAACTAACAATAGAGAGAACAGGTTCACCAATCATTTAGTTTTCATTCCTTTTTATTAAACCACTAAAAATGGAGTTTTATTACGTACTCTGACACTTCCCAACAGCAATCCACATCTTATAACTCTACACACACATATCGTTGAAATGAGTATAGTAGGGCCTCTTGAAAAGCTGCAGACTGATGACATGTTCAGAGAATGTACGTGAACATAGCTGACAGACAGGTCTGTGGTGAAGAGTTAAGTGCCTAGGATGACACTTCCTTTTTGGTGACTGAGTAAGGAATGAACTCGCTCGAAAACGTTTTCATGTTTCTTTGCCCTGGACACCAAAGGAAGAATGACAAAATCCCAAGAATGCAATTTAACAAGGCTACAACTTTAGTAATTAACACATCTGGAAATTATCCAGGAATAACTCATCCAAAGCAGGTCATCCTTCTTTTAAAATCCATGCCAACTGGCGGAGGGCGGCCATCAGCTTCCCCCATTACTTTGTTTCACTTGGTGGATGGCTGCTGTCAGCCCCCCAAACAATTAACCTGGTCCCAGTATCATTGCTGGGACCCCAACACATTCCCATGGCATGGAGGTTAAGGAAAGTGTGGAAGAAGACGTTGTCTCCTTGCTGTACCAAATATTAGAAGCCCCATTCCCACCTTCTTTAGGACAGCCCTCTCCTAACCTTCTTACAATTCTGATTTATCAGGGAATTTAACCCTTATTGAATGAGTACCTACATTGGGCACTTGTCAAGTTGTAAAAATATGACTTTTACAACCTAACCTACCCATGGGTACCTAGGCTGCTGAGAAGAATACAAAAACCCCCAAATAGCCCACATCAATGACTTTCCAAGCCCCAAAAGACAACTAGAATGATGCCCATAGCAAGATTTCAAAACCCAGTTCTACTCTAATCCCAAAGGTGAGGAGGGAAGAAGCTTTTCTTATGGTGCAGAATGGCACCCGTGGGCAGGGGGAAGAGCTTATAAGCCTTCCCCTTGGGCACACAATAGCCAATAGGCTTATGTTGCACCCTTCTGTCCAACTGACAAGCCACAAGGAGCCTGAGTGCCCACGTGGAGGGCGGAAAAGATGTGTGTGTAATCTTTAAAGGGGCAAAAGGTTTTCTTTCCCCTGCTGACCCAGACAAACTCTCCCCACATCTGAGCTGTGTAGGGAGGAGGAGAACATTCTAATTATCAAAGAATAGGCATAAGCTATAATTATAGAAACAGTCCAGCCACTCATGAGCATACTGAATAAAATAATTTTGTTAATGGGAGTGTATAGAATTACAAATATTTTGAGACGATTTGTAACCTCACTCACAAAAGTTGGTTCCTATTTAACACATACAATTCTACAAATTTTTGCACATTTATGGCCCTGCCCATTAATAGATAATGCACTGTTTTCTATGGCATAGCAATTGGGAAGCAAGGCATAATGGCAACAAGACCACTTTAGTTCTATTCACAGGACATAACTTATACACCACAGTTTTCTTACAAACTCATATTCTGCTCTGAAGCATTCAGGATGAACTTTTGCAAATTAAAGGTTAGTTATATATTCTTCTCTTGAGTAACATTAACCGCAGATGTAGTGGAGGGTCGGAGGAAGGAGGAAAAAAACAACCAGGAAGTGGATATGCCTGGAAAAAACTAATAAATGTAGTTACTTCATCCATAACAAAAACTGATACTTCAATTTTTTTGTTTTAAAGCAGCACCTAGTAATAAATCACAAGGATACAGCAGAATGTATATACCAATTGTTTTAGACCTGCAGTTCTCAAAGTATGTGGGATGCCTTCCAAGGGAGGTGTAGGAATGTGTAAAGAGAGGCTCGAGCTCTGTGCGTGGCATCCTATAGGGCCTGATCACAATGGAAGTTGAGGTTGCTCAGCACTTTCCTGGGTCCCTAGTGAATACTGTGGGTGAAATTTTGGCCCCTGTTGAAGTCAAAGGCAAAATTCCCACTGACTTCAATGGGGCCAGGATTTTAAATTTGTTTGTTGGTTTCTTTACATATACTACACACGCAGAATACACAGAAAATGATCTTATATTGTTGAATGTACGTTTGGGGTTAGATAGTCTGCACCAATACACTTTGGGTATACAGGTCTGTCGCATCTTACGCGCATTTAACATGCACGATTTCAGCTTTACACAGTCTGCAAAAACAAAAAAAACAAAAAAAGAGAAAAATAACAATTTTAATACTGTACCCGTAGTGCGGGCGATTCCGCCCGCCATTACACTCAATGTAATTTTGACTATATGCGATTTTCGCTTTACGTGCTGACTGCGGAACGTAACCCCAGCGTAAGATGTGACAGACCTGTACCGCAAGAAGGACAGGAGACTTGTTATGGGTTTTAATCAGGCCGCAACTTTGTTATATAGATGTCTGGGACTACCTGGCAGATAAAGTGTACAGTTCAGGCAAATCCATGCTTATTCAAATCAATTCTCCAGGGCTTCCACTAGCCCCCCTTTGTTTCCATCCAGGTCCCCCAGCCGACCCATGGCTTGGACCTTACCATCCACCAGCCTCGCAAGAGGCTTAAGGAGGGCTATGAGAATGGGGGGTGGGGTTGGCTCCCTGCCGTACCGGTCACAGGAGTCCCCGAAGCCCCTCCCCCATTCTGTTTCTTTATCCAGTATCTCCTTTTAAGTCCTTTACCAGGCCATTTATCTGGTCACTGGCTGCCCTCCCTATGGAGTACCTGCACTGAACATCTGCCCAATATTACAAAATAAGTTGCGACATATGGCCTACCACCTTTTCTATTCACCAGTAAAGGTCCATCCTCACACCCGCTGTGAGGAACGTGAAAAAAACACACTCCACCAAAGCCAATTCTGGTGATGTGGGAAAAATTCCTTCCCAGCCCCCCTTTAAAAGGGGCGACTAGTGTAATGCCCACAGTAGGTCGTAACCCAGCCTGCCATTCGCCTCCACTTGCTGACTACTAGGGGAGGGAGGGTGGGTGCTGGCTTCCTTGCTGCTTTCACATAGAGACTTGCCCCACCCAGGTTTCGTACCTTTAGGCACATTCCTGGGGGGGAGGGGAGTCATTGCTGCAAAGTTGACCACCGAGCACCTTTTACAGCAGTTTCTGACCTTCTTCCTCTCTCCCAGGGCCGGCTCCAGGCACCAGCTTGCCAAGCAGGTGCTTGGGGCAGCCACTCCGGAGAGGGGCGGCACGTCCAGCTATTCGGCGGCAATGCGGCGTACGGTCCCTCACTCCCGCTCGGAGCAAAGGACCTCCCGCCGAATTGCCGCCGCAGATTGCGATCGCGGCCTTTTTTTTTTTTTTTTTGCGCCGGTTGGGGCGGCAAAAATCCTGGAGCCGGCCCTGCTCTCTGCCCCTCTCCCCTAACCACAAAGCAGAGCTGTCCTTCTTTGGGTAAGCCCACACAAATTTTGCCCCACCTTTAGTTGTGGTGCAGTCATTTGCATAATCTGAAATGCTTGGGCATTAGCTGTATTTACAAGATGTGTACCTTAGAGTAGAGAAAAGTTTCTTACTTCACAGCCTTAATCACCTGTAAAATGTTTGTGTATGAATCACACCATATTAGAGTTTAATACTTCTATTTTTTTTAAAAGTCCAATTTTTGTGAAATTAATGCCATTTTTATAAATGGCCATAAGACAAGTCATATTCCAAATTTAAATTATGTGCATACATTTTATATATAAACATTTAGGTAAAATATTAATAGTTACCAACTAAATCAATTCTACAACACCTATTCATTGCGTTTCTGGTCTCTCTTATTTTATTTATGTTTGACCCGCACTATTACAAATTTCCAACTTGGAAAACAGATTTAGATTTCTTTTTGCAATTTAAACTATTTTTGACCTTTCATTCTCAGTATTACTTTATATTACTCCTTGATTGCAAACATTTAGGGGGAGATTTTCAAAAGCAATTAAAGGATTTTAGGAGTACAAGTGGCCCTGTAAGCCAGTGATACAGGTAATAACAAACTGGCTAGGCACTTTTAAAAATCTTCCCCTTAACTTGCATGCAAATAACTAAAAATATAAGTAACACATGGGTTAAGAACTTACCAAGTTTTTATTTCAGGGTGCAAAGACATTACTTCAGGAAGGAAAAACCGGTGCCACTTTATAGATTTAAGTAGTTCTGGAGACACCGTTTTAGATACATCATAATAGTGACCAAATCGTGCAGAAGCTGCTGGACTGACCTGTGAAAACATACTATACTAATTATAATAATTCCTTACATGATTTGTCATAAAAACATAATTACTTGCTATACCTCTAATAGAAATCTATAATTTTTCATTTAGGCTTTATATACATATATAACAAAGAATTTGTCAGTAGTGAACTTTAAAAGTTATGGAAGGAAAAAAGCAAGAGATAGGGATCCTCAGTAATCCTACCTTTCTGAAGTTCTGTGTTGTGGAGCTTACATGCAGATTTCAACCCTTACTGCTCCAGTTGGTCCCACCTAAAAAAGTGGGTCAGGTATCCAAAAGTATGCACTTTTGTGCACACTCTAAAACAGGCATACAAAGACACATGGGAACAAATTAGGCATTTCAATACCTATATTGGGCACATGCGAAAACACAAACATTTTGCACATTGGCTTTTGAAAGGCTGTCCAATTATGTTTATATGTAATCTGTAAAATGAAATATTGCCTCTTCATAGCTTCCAACATAATTTCTTAAAGAAAATTAAAACAAAAAAGAAAAAATGGCTTGAAAGCATTAAGTTTGAAAGTGTTTTTTAATTTCTTGAATTTGCAATAACTTCATGGTAGGTATTACTATGACATTAGACAATAGTAACCATTCTTGTCATATAATAAAGGTGCCTAATATTAAGAGAACAGAATAAAAGCGTTTCAATAAAGTCACAAAAACAAAGTTGAGCTCTGGTGAGATATTATTACTCCTTATACATTCATTAGCATGGCGGACACAGGGAAGAGTTCCACACATTGAGAACTGGTGAAAACCCAGCATGACACACAACTTAGAATGTTATTTGAATTACAGAAGTAAATGCATGATAAAAACAAGAAAAACTAAATTGGTCTAAAATCTGTGCAAATATATACATATATTCTGTTTTGTATATTAAACAAACAAAAACATACATTATAAAATAATGTTTTTCTTTAAGTAATGCTCTCTTTTGTTCTCTGTCTGCCACTCATCCCCATTAAAAATGCTATCCCAGTTTCAATGGTCAGGAATGGTTCAACTCCAGAAGTAAGTTAGAAAAGAAGTGACTTTGACACAGACATGAGACACTGTATACTAGTCTCATTTATTAGCCAATAAGTAGGTATAAGATCCTGAAAGGAATATCGGATGACAAAAGCCAAATTAAGCTTAAAACTCAAAGCTACAGCACAACACATTCACAACTCTAGCAATTCAGTGTTGCCAATCTGACTGTCTCTCACCAACTGTTCCAATCAATCTGTGACTTCATGTCTTAACTTTTCAAACAAATTAAATCTTTTACTGTGACCTTGTGTCTGAAGATGTCACTTAAAATCACTATCCTCAGTCACATAACACAGGTGTCAATGAAAAACATACTAGAGGAGGGGGTTGAGGCATCTGTGCAGTGCTGTCCAGGTTTATTTACAGCTCCTTTGCAATACAAAAAAGCCCACTCTAGTTTAATGATTCTCCTTATTAATTCAAAGGAAAATTGCCCAGATTGTGAACCGTGCCATACATTTTTCAGGTGCAGCTCAGGAAGGCTGGAGGCGCAAAGACAACTTTAAGCCACCTTTGCACTCACCCAACACTGACGCTGCTATGCGTGGGGCTAGTCCCCAGGCACAGTCTAGAGCAGTTCTCTTGTACCTAACAAAGACAGTTAAAAAAACAAAAACAAAAAAACAGTGCTGAAAGAGGACAGGTGAGAGAGGAAAAGGTGAGAATCCAGAATAATCTAAATACCAGAGGTCAAAATGTGGTCGGATGACCTACATTATCCATCCTGGAGGAATGTACAGACTGAAATACATAATATTCAAAGAAACCAGAGACAAACTGTACAAAGTAGGAAGCTAAATCCTGACCTTCAGCTCAGATGCAAGATATGCCTCTCAACCTTGCATAAGAATTGTTAAAACTCCATATTTGCTTGGAAGCAAGTTCCTCACAATTATGATCTAGATCTTTGATGAGACAAATAACTTATTCTCCCTGTTTTAAATAAACAAACCCCTTCTTTAAAAGGGAAATACCTCTCCCTTCTGCAAAACACTCTCTGCCAATAACTTCTCCCCACAAAATAATTAAAACCCCAAAAACAACTTATTTATGACCAACCTCCTCAGTAATATGCCTTCCCTCCCACCAAGCACTGTCACCAACAAAATCATATTAATTTTCTTGCCTGCCCAACAAACCCCAATCCAAAACACTTCCCTTTTCCAAAGGGGGCATACAAGTCATCTGCAGAGTTCACAGAAGCCTAATAGTTCTATGCTTAGTGGCCTAATCATGAGAATAGAATCCTGCTACAAGACAGCCAGGTCTTCTTATCTTCTCATGTACAGGTTCATTCTAATTAAACCTGCCTGACTCCACAATCAGCCCGCCCATTAAAATTGCCCCCAGCAGCGAAAGGGTCATGGCTCATTTCTGTCCAGCCCTCAAGTCAAAGTGCTACAAGGTTCCTTCTGGTAATGCAATGCCTCCCCATTCTGCCAACCCAGCCTTCATATATGTGGCCAGTTTCCTGGCAGCATGTTTCTGCACCTCAGATAAAACATATACAGAGTGTCACTTCTTTCCCTTGCAATATGTACCTTCACACATTGCCAATCAGATCTGAGTTGACTTACTTTGAAAGGTACATCTACACTAGCAACTGCCCACGTTTTCAAGCGTGTGGTTGTCCCAGAGCCCCCCCTTACTGTCCACATCTAAAGCCCTGAAGCACTTGTCAGAAGGTGAGTACTCGGTGAGTAAACTAGCATACCTGAGGCGTGTGAGTAAATACACCTTGGGCTGCAGAATGGCTCCATACCCGTGCCGGTGTGAAGCGTAGACAGATGTAAGAGGCATATACAAGGTCTTGAGTTTCAATAGTCCTCCACCCCCATTCCCACCGTGCACTGAACCCTTTTCTTCCTCACCCTTACCCGGTCTTTGAAGGTCCCTGTATCCCCTACCATCGCCAGCCTATTTTCAGCAATAGTAGCAAGCTGCACCGACCACATGAGAACCGTTCTCTGCTGCACGCTTTTGTTCAGTACACGTGAACATGGATCCTGCTCCAAGAACAGCCCTTGCCCAGCCAACCACCCCCAGGTGCAGTCCACATGTGGTTGGAGTACACTGTCCTCCATATTTCTTCACCCAGAGCATCAGGAATATTCACCTGTATCAGGAAATTTCAGAGGTTGGAGCTGGAGAGCACTGAGTGGACTCTGGCTCAGTGCCAGGAACGCATCAAGTGCCTGAGGCTCCTATATAGGAAGGCAAAAGACTAACAGACATTACAGAAGGGCTCATTGTGCATGTCTCTTCTGTGACAAGCTGGACTGGCTGCTGTCAAGGGCTCCTGGTACAGAGCCGAAAGTAGCTCAAGACCCCTTCCTCAACTCCACCATCCTCATTGTTCAAGAGGATACCCCGGTCACGGCAAGGAGGCAGCAGGGACATGGAGGATGACATGTTCCTTGTCTTCCAGGGCATTTTGGACCTCTACCTGGAGGAGCCAGTTGAGCAATTCCCCCACTCCTCCAGCTGTGGCAGGAAACAGAATCCACAGCTGGTAAGTTACAAAGGATCTACACCCTCCCCACCAATATCCCCTCTTGTTCTGTTGCTACATTGCTGATTTTAAGCCTAGCATTTGCTCCAGTCACTCTACCCAAAATTGGCCCTGAGCAAGACCCGGCTATAATAACTGATTTTTATTGATTTCCCATGAACCACTATTATGCATTTGGCAGAAGCTAGAAAACAGATTATTAAGGAACAATCTTTGTGCCCTTGTAGCTGTGCATTTCTCAGCCAGCATGCAGGCAGCAAAGCTCTGGGGGGCAGTGCAGACTGGAGGAAGGGAGAGGGATGGTTTAGAAAGGTCCCAGTTGGGTGATGATATAATTGGTTGCCATAAGTTAGTAAGAGCTGCCTTTTGTCCCTTGGAAGATTACACAGTTTCACTGAATTCCCCTTCCCCCCCAATCCCAGATCTTACTGTCCCCTTACAAACAGTAGCTATGCATAAATGGGGGTTAGGTCTGGGAAGGGAACACTTAGGTTGTCTGAGGAATGTCACAGCAGTCCTTTCTCCCTTGAAAGATTATAAAAATTGTTAGCGTTCTACACACCTCACCATACTGCATAAGCTGGGATAAACAGGGATGGGGGAAGGATCTGGCCTGTTGGTTGGATAAACAGTGTGGCACCATTTTGCTGTGATGAGGCAAGGGGCTTGTGATGCTGATCTGAAACTTTACGGAACAAAATAAAGTTGTGGTGGGTCTCTTTCTTTCCCATCCATTTTGCCCTTCTTAGCCAGGCCAAGGGCAGGATTTTTTGGTAATGCCAGGGGTAGGTGGATAGTGTTCATGGCTCACTTCTCCCATTCCATGGAAACTCTGAATGCTAGCTGAGACTATAGTCTATTTCCAGTTTTATTGTCTTCTAGTCTTTTAGGCATATTTCAGCACATTTCTGGTGTAGCATAAACTCCAGCTAGCCCTTGAAGTTCGAGAGCAGTGCAAATCTGCTTGGTCCACCTTCACAGCTTACCAAATCCCTCCATTCAGCAATATGTAGAGGGATGACCATTAGTAGAAACAGCTCTCTGGCAGAGACCCAGATGTGCTTCACAAGACTAGAAAGCTCTCTCTCTTGTCTGGTACCTTGAAAACTGGTATGTACTCCAAAGGCTGGTCAGCCTTTAAAGAAGAAATTGCAAACTCATAACACAGCCCCTGGAAGGAACTGTCACCCCTCAAGACACTATGGAAATTAATTTTTTTTAAAAACATTAGTACGTGTATCTTACTATTATTAGCCTCTGCTACTTCCTTGGAGGCTGCAGAAGTTGTCTGAGAACCAAAGAGAGAGCCAAAGTCACATTTCTGGAATGCTGAGAAGTATCAATATTATGGCCTTTCCCCATGTAACATAGCTTTGCTATGTATTTCTTGTCTTCTACCAAAGGAAAAAAAAAATAACGCTTCCCTTGCCTTTGAACTGGCAGGACCTTTGGCTCTCTAGAGGGAAACCATTTCACTAGGAGGGTGGGAGCAGCCCCCCAGAGACAGCAGAGGCAGACAGAGAAGGACTTTGGAGGACCTGCTCATAGGCAGAGACAGGCGGAACCAGGAGCAGTTTCAATTCCTTAGGGCATGGCATGATTGGGCTCTTCAGCAGGAAGAGACACTGATGAACCGATGCAGGGAGCAGGAGGCACGCCTTAGGGAATGGGAGCATGCCCTAATGGATAGGCTCATAGAACTGGTGGCTGAACGAGTTTGGGGTGTGCCTGCTGCCATGGCCACTGCACCTCTCTGTGAACTGGCACCACCAGCTCCTCCTCTGACTGCTGCGCAGGATGCTGCTGAGACAGAGGACCAACTCCCACCCCTGCAGTGACCGGGAGGAGCCTGCAGGACTCCTGGTACCACACCCCCCACTGCCACCTAACACAAGATGAACCCCTTGAGCTTCCAGAAAGAGAACAAGCCTGCAGGAGTCCCTGAAGCCCACCAAGTGCCCACCCCGCAAACCCCACGCAGGAGATGTCCCCAGCTGTCCCCAAGAACAATTTTTCCACAGTTGTCTCCCCCCCCCCCAGTCAGAAGGAGGCAAAGAAATAAGTTTGCAGACATTAACATTTGACCATTGTTCATGAGTCAGTTCCATTATGTTCTGGTGGTTTGCATTTCCTTTTTATTATTTCAATTATATATTCCATATACTACTTTTTAATAAATGTTATAGTTTCTTTGTCTTGTGTCTGATAGACATAAGATGTTTTCAGGTTCGGCATTGGGTCCCACAATTCACAGCACATGAATTGAAATAATGTAACTGTCTGGTACTCTCATACTGCAAACACTTTTCTGTCTATCCCCCTCAACCCCTGCCAGGTTAAGAAATATCCAAAGATATACGGGAGGGATGACGAAAGTGCATTGTTATATGGTTACAGAAAACATTCGGGTTTTAAAAGCAAAAGAACTCACAACACAGAAAATAGGTAGCTAAAACATCTTTATAGCTTGGTTCATATACAGAACAATGAAACACAACTGAAGTAACAATACGGGCATCTGCCACTACCCAGTGAGTAAACAGATCCTCCTCCTCCTGTCTCTCTCTCCCTCCCCCATCCCGCCAAACCTTGACCTGTTTCAACCTTGGAGTTAGTGCTCCATAACAGCCATTAAGTGCAGTTGGCACCAACAACAATGAACGGGAGAGGAGGGGAGGGTGAACCCCCTCAATCAAATGTCATTAAGATTGTTAAGAGAGAGAGAGAGAGTGCTCCCAATAACAGGTTTGTAAACAAATGTGAACATTTAAGACAAAAGCATTGCCCAATGAATGCAGTACAACGTGGGCACCACCCTCAATAGCACAAACCCAATCCCAAAGGTGTTAACCCAGAAGAGGCGTCCTATTATAATTGTCTGTAATGGGTGAATAATCTCAAGAACAAACTGCCCATGACCATCCGCTACAGGGGAACAAAACCCTCACAAGTATCTGCCAGTGTTCCCTCATATTTTTTTTCCAGCTGCTGTGCAGGGTGTGATCCCTCGGCAGATATCACCCTCTGCTTCCCTGCTGTTCTAAGATGTGTGCACATATGGCATCCCTGATTTCCCTTGCTCGCTGGGAACCAGGACCAATGTGCATGTGGGTGGGATCTAGCTGCCTGTACACAGTTTGTAAACCAGATTTGTTCTGTGCCCACTCAGAATGTATTTTAAAGAATTCTTATTGAGGTTGCAGGAACAAACCATCCCGATGTGTAGAAAGAATAGTAAATATGGCAGGCGACCAGCTTGGCTTAACAGTGAAATCGTTGCTGATCTTAAACACCAAAAAGAAGCTTACTAGAAGTGGAAGATTGGATAAATGACCAGGGAGGAGTATAAAAATATTGCTCAGGCATGCAGGAGTGAAATCAGGAAGGCCAAATCATACTTGGAGTTGCAGCTAGCAAGGGATGTTAAGAGTAAGGGTTTCTACAGGTATGTTAACAACAAGAAGGTGGTCAGGGAAAGTGTGGGCCCCTTACTGAATGGGGGATGCAACCTAGTGACAGAGGATGTGGAAAAAGTTAATGTACTCAATGCTTTTTTTTGCCTCTGTCTTCATGAACAAGGTCAGCTCCCAGACTACTGCACTGGGCAGCACAGTATGGGGAGGAGGTGGCCAGCCCCCGGTGGAGAAAGAAGTGGTTCAGGACTATTTAGAAATAAGATGGACGAGCACAAGGCCATGGGGCCGGATGCACTGCATCTGAGGGTGCTAAAGGAGTTGGCAGATGTGATTGCAGAGCCATTGGCCATTATATTTGAAAACTCGTGGCTATCGGGGGAGGTCCCAGATGACTGGAAAAAGGCTAATGTAGTGCCCATCTTTAAAAAAGGGAAGGAGGAGGATCCGGGGAACTACAGGCCAGTCAGCCTCACCTCAGTCCCTGGAAAAATCATGGAGCAGGTCCTCAAGGAATCAATTTTGAAGCACTTCGAGGAGAGGAAAGTGATCAGAAAGTGAGCATGGATTCACCAAGGGCAAGTCATGCCTGACTAACCTAATTGCCTTCTATGATGAGATAACTGGGTCTGTGGATGAGGGGAAAGCAGTGGTCGTGTTATTCCTTGACTTTAGCAAAGCTTTTGATACGGTCTCCCACAGTATTCTTGCCAGCAAGTTAAAGAAGTATGGGCTGGATGAATGGACTATAAGGTGGATAGAAAGCTGGCTAGATCATCGGGCTCAGCGGGTAGCGATCAATGGCTCCATATCTAATTGGCAGCCGGTATCAAGCAGAGTGCCCCAAGGGTTGGTCCTGGGGCCGTTTTTGTTCAATATCTTCATTAATGATCTGGAGAATGGCATGGATTGCACCCTCAACAAGTTTGCAGATGACACTAAACTGGGAGGAGTGGCAGATACACTGGAGGGTAGGGACAGAATACAGAGGGACCTAGACAAATTAGAGGATTGGGCCAAAAGAAATCTGATGAGGTTCAACAGAGTTCTGCACTTAGGACGGAAGAATCCCATGCTACAGACTAGGGACCGAGTGGCTAGGCAGCAGTTCTGCAGAAAAGGACCTAGGGGTTACAGTGGACAAGAAACTGGATATGGGTCAACAGTGTGCCCTTGTTGCCAAGAAGGCTAACGGCATTTTGGGCTGTATAAGTAGGAGTATTGCCAGCAGATCGAGGGACGTGATCATTCCCCTCTATTCGGCATTGGTGAGGGCTCATCTGGAGTACTGTGTCCAGTTTTGGGCCCCACACTACAAGAAGGATGTGGAAAAATTGGAAAGAGTCCAGCGGAGGGCAACAAAAATGATTAGGGGGCTGGAGCACATGATTTATGAAGAGGGGCTGAGGGAACTGGGATTATTTAGTCTGCAAAAGAGAAGAATGAGGGGGGATTTGATAGCTGCTTTTGACTACCTGAAAGGGGGTTCCAAAGAGGATGGATCTAGACTGTTCTTCGTGGTACCAGATGACAGAACAAGGAGTAATGGTCTCAAGTTGCAGTGGGGGAGGTTTAGGTTGGATATTAGGAAAAACTTTTTCACTAGGAGGGTGGTGAAGCACTGGAATGGGTTACCTAGGGAGGTGGTGGAATCTCCTTCCTTAGAGGTTTTTAAGGTCAGGTTTGACAAAGCCCTGGCTGGGATGATTTAGTTGGGGATTGGTCGTGGTTTGAGCAGGGGGTTGGACTAGATGACCTCCTGAGGTCCCTTCCAACCCTGATATTCTATGATTCTATGAATGGAAGCATTCCCCTTTATCCTCATAAACAATATGGAGTGCACAGCAGGTGACAATTATGTGAACAATGTTGTCCGCACTGGCATCCAGATGGGTGCATAGGTAGCTCCAATGAGCTTTCAGCTTAACAAATGCACACTCCATGACGATTCTGTAGCTACTGAGTTTGTAACTGAATTCCCTTTTTCCAAGGTCACTGATTTCAAGATATGGTTTCATGAGCCAAGTTAGGAGTGAGGTCCTGCAAAATAACTGATGGCACAAACTTACCATGAAAAACCATATAGTTTCTGAGAAATAAAGTCCCTTCTCCCCCCACCTCTCAAGAACTACCCCGATCTCTTCAGCACCCTGGTTTCATCAGCTTTTCCAGTGTTTCCAATGTCGGTATTCATGAATAGGAAAAACTTTTTCACTAGGAGGGTGGTGAAGTACTGGAATGGGTTACCTAGGGAGGTGGTGGAATCTCCTTCCTTAGAGGTTTTAAGGCCCGCCTTGACAAAGCCCTGGCTGGGATGATTTAGTTGGGGATTGGTCCTGCTTTGAGCAGGGGGTTGGACTAGATAACCTCCTGAGGTCTCTTCCAACCCTAATCGTCTATGATTCTATGAATCTGCCTCTGTGGTCAAGTAAGCCTTGTAGAACGAGTGATTAGTAACATCTTTGGTTCACATACTCACTCACCCCTTTTGGAGGGCAAAATATTGGGATGTGGGTGCCATCGATGGCCCCTGCACAGTTCAGAAACCCAGCCTCTCAAATCCAAATATTATTTCTGGAACTTTTCTTATAAACACCACCTGTAGGTAGATCACATTGTTAATTGCTTTGCAAACCTACACAATCACAATCCTGACAGTGGACAGTGATTTGCAACTGACCAATAGCCACCTGGTGTTGCTAGCTTCCACAGCGCAATTGCCATCCACTTCTGCACTGGTATGGCTTCCCTAAATAAGAAATTCTGGCACTGGAAGTATACTGCAAGTTCAACACACAGCTCTATGGAGGTCGGTTTCCTCATTTGGAAGTTCTAAAGCTGCTGCTGCTCACCCAAAATTTCCAAAACTATATGATTCCACTGCATCATGCTAGTTCTCCTGCACCAGAAGTGATGGTTCACCCATGGGTATACTGTGGCAATACTGGCATTCACTATATCTATTCCATAGGACCAGAATGGATTGTCATTCACCTTCACGGTCAGTCAACTTCAGTGTCTCCGAAAGTTCTCCCCAGATTCCATCCTGCATCTTGCTGATCACCTACTCCACTTCATAAACATTTGTCCTGCAACAAGGAGCAGGAGTAGAACCAGATCATCATCCAGCTACCCCATATCTTCCACCCACTTTGGAAGGAGGGAGAGGTGAGCAGGAATTGCCATTTGTAAATGTGTGAAGTCAGGGGACAGAAGAAACACCACCTCAGCAAAGTGGTTCCTAGAGTGTGTCCCTGTGATGCACAGGACCCTGGGATACTGACCTTGAAATGGTAGCATTAACGTCACGTAACAAAAACAGCAGTGTGAACACAGGTAAATGTGAACACTTGGCATAGGTATGGGAAGCATGCACAACGATGTACAGAGTCAGGTAAATGAGTATACCCACTAGTATAAACATAGCCTAAGTATAAAATTCAGTGACTTAGGCCAAGGGCTGGCACTAAGCAGTTTTTAAATATGCATGCTCCGTAGTCCGTGTAAAGCAACACAGATTTAACTTTGAAAGTCATGACACTGTGCAGCAGATTAAAAAGTTCATCTGCGCAAAAACCAGAAGCAATAGATGAAATGAAAATGCATTTTGCTTTGCACGTACAGTGTAGTTGCACCCTGAGAAGTGACTAAAAATAGCATGAGTAGATATTATGTTTAGGGTTTCTCAATAGCTTCTATAACACTTTCCCTCATTTTACACAAAAAAGATGAGTTTTTGTTTAGTTATTTTAAAAAGTTCCAATACTGCAAACTCAACCAAGCATCTGAAAATTGAGCTGGGTTCTTTCTGACTTGTGCATTGTCATCAGTAATGAGGATTCTCTGGGACAAATTCTGCCCTAAATTACAATTGTGCCTCCCTCACTGAAAACAACCGGATAGCATAAGTGGAACGAAGAGCAAAATGTAGTACTGAAACTGGAATTTACAACATTTACACATTTGTTAAATATGAACCAGAAAAGAATTTAGCTTCCATTCTAATCATTATATGGATTCGACAGCTCTAAAAGGAGTAAAAATAATAAGACATGGTTTTGTCATTAAAATAAACATATGAGACTTTGAATACACACACAGACCAGACCTGGTTAGTATCAAGGTATCATTATTACTTTTTTGAAGGAAACATTTTTAGGCATTTTCCTAGTTTTTATTTCATGTTTCAAATTTAAAAACACCTTAAAATCACAGATTTAATTAAAACTATATTATTTGAATTTATTTACATTTTATATTTGGGAATTACCAAGTTAATGCCTGAAAACTAAAATGCATATTAGGCTGGGTTAGCTGTCAGAGAATACAAAATGTTAAAACTATAAACACAGAAAAAAACAACCTTTTAGTCTTTAAAAAAAAAAAAGTCTTAAGAAGTCCTTGGTCTTCACTAATAGACCATTTTCTTATTCTATAAAAGATCTAAAACATTTAATATATTTATAAGAAACCTGTGAGGTCTCTAAAATTACGGCTTTAATTTTACTTACTAGAAATTACATTCTAAATTACAAAATAAAACTCAAACTATTACGGTAAAATATATATTTAAATACAAAGTGTAAAGTTATTTAGTATGAGGGTTCTGAAAGCAATTTAAAAAGGGGCTGTTCTTTGGCCTATAATCTATCCTTTATCCGGATTACAGAACACAATGTTTTTACTGCAATCTCTGCCAGGGCTCATCTTTTTATTGTGTACGTCCAAGCCCCCTTAATGTTTTAGAAAGGCCTTGACTAACTGAACTTTGATCTGATGTCTTCATTGAGAAAAGCTCCAGGTTGCCCATTTCAGATGCAAATCCTCACTGAGGCCCAATAGAGTTTAGTAAAGACAGCAAAAAAGAAGAAACAAGAAGTTTCCAGGATCCTCTTTGAGAATCCTGGGGCACATTGGTGTCCTTAATCCACACTGCTGCATGGATTAAGGTAGGTGATAACCTTTCTTAATTCAAAAGAATGAGCACAGTGCCTACAAACTGGGTGGAGACTAGGATTTGGCTATAATAAAACACCACGCAATAAAAGCTCAGTCTATGTTAGAAGCCTTGAATAGGCTTCAATGTACCACATTCCCAGGCCTAGTGGGGAAGCTTGCAAAAAACCCACCTGAATCAAGTAAGCATGAATAATCTGTGTTAGCAGACTGGCCATGAAGAGGGGAGAGAGAGAGAGAGAGAGACTTTTCATTCTTCTTAAATTTGAGAGATAAATTTATTTCTGGATTGTAAATTCAAGCCAGTTCTTTATTGGATTCCTACGAACTCGTCTGCACAAGGAGAAAAAGACACTAAATTGTCAGTGAGCAGAATGTGCTTTTATGCTACCGTCTGCTGTTAATGATTCTAATTGCAATACTAATGTGCTAGAAATCTCAGATTTGGGAGAATCAAGGCAGAAAATTGATTTCATGCTGTGACAGTTTATATATTGCCCCAAGAACACAAGCAGTTTATTCAAACAAAAAAGGGGAAAAAAACCACTATACCTTTTCATTGCAAACTAGGCTATACCTGATGTTTTTACCAAGAGTTTAAATGAGTGTATCCCTGGATATAGAGAAAAGAACCTTTTAAATTGGTAATTGTATGCAGCACGTACACACAGTATCCAATTCCTTTTGACTGATTACCTATAAATCTATAGTTTATCTAGGATATAAAGAATATATTCATATTTACACATATAAACTACACTGTTCAAGACAGGACTACTAATTTAAACATGATACATAATATGAAATATTTATGAGCTGGCTAACAGCTTATTAAACCTGTTTTTAGGAAGGGAAAGGGAATAACTGAGCCATCTCCACAACAGAAATCTCTTTGGTTACTTACAACTAAAAATTAAATTAGTTAACAGAACCACTAACAAGACAACTTTTACGCCTCGCATAAAAAGAGATATTGACTAGATACGTTTTCAGCTGACATTTAGAGCCCTTTAAAACATTTAAAAAAAAAACAGTTTACTCTTTATAACCTTCTTATACCATGCAACTATTTGTAAATATAATTTTAAAATATAAGCACTAAAGCTGGTTGGAAAATAGGTTTTTAAAAAAAAAAAGTTTTATTGGTTTCCTTTTGACAGGAATTTCTAATCAGTCAACACACATGAATTAATGGAAACTGAAATACTTAACAGCTATTACTAGGTATATTAAAACTATCAGAGGGACAGAGGTGCTGCGCGAGTTATTACTTCCAAACAGCCAATAAGTGTATATTGCATCATTCAACAAGCCATCAAGTATTTCTGATCACTGAGATTACTTTCATCTAACTGATATATTTTTAAAAGAAATTTCCATTTGACCATTATTTTAACAACTATAGCTTTATTTTCAAGTCTTATATTTCATATACGTTTTTGGCAATTTAGCATTTACTTGAAAACAAACAAGCATTCTAATACAGTGGCCCCCAAATGTGGGGCACACTCCCCAAAGGGGATGAGGAGGAAAGTTTGGGGGTCATGTAGAGGCCCAGGCCAGCCTCTACAGGTAGAGGGAGTGCCGCTTAGCCCTAATCTGCCCACAGCTCCACTCCAGTCCCAGCCCTCCCCGCACCCCAACCCTGCCCCCAGCCTCAGCCCCTGGCTCCGATGACAGCTCTGCTCCCGGCCGCAACTCCAAGCCACGTCCCCTGGCTCTGTTCTCTGGCCCCAGCTCTGGCCCTGGCCTCAGCCCCCGGCTCCCAACCGCAGTCCCACTCCCAGCCCCGGCTCCTGGGGGAGGGGCATACACAGATTACATTACAGGTAAGGGGGGGGGACGTAACATAAAAAATTTGGAGACCGCTGTTCTAGTACATAATTGTGAAAAAATTAAAAAATTGTAAGAAAATTTTGATGGTAATGACGGAATCACACCTTATAAGATTGTACAGCTGTTCTAGATCAGTCAGTTATTAGTTTACAACTTTCAACATGCAAATCCCATCTGTGATAACCAAGGACGAGTGCATGGTGTTCTATTAAATAATATATTAGAGGACTAGAGTAAGCCTGTTTTGGGTTATTATATGCAGCTTTTTGTTCTGTTAGACCCAGGACTTTTAGTACTGAAATAGTGACAATCAATTGTTTGTACATCATTGTATTATGAATTTAGTTTACATTACTGGATAAAACACAAACTATATTTTGTAATGGTTCAGAGTGGTACAGCAAGCTCTACATGAATAAAATTGATGAGATTATATGATCATGCTGGAGGCTATTTGATTTGGCATGTCACCATATATAAGTCTTCTCTGACACAAAATATATAGCCATGTCTGTACAATTTCAGAGAAAACCAAACATGCCAAGCCTTGTAAGATCATTTTGTCACATTCCAATTATATTTTTTTAGAATATGGCTAACTTACTAGGCAGTTATGATTACATCTAAATCACAGTATAACATACTTAAGCCAAACAGCACCAAAAAAAAAGAGAGAAGTTTGTTGTTGTGTAGTCCAAAATGCTATAATTTTTGTAAGGTTTGACTGCACAATTAGATTAAACAAGAAAGTAACTAGACTAAGGAAAAACCTAATTCATAAAATACTAACAGCTGTAAACTTTGAAGAAGTGACCACTGGGCATGTGTCTTACATGCCACCTTCACAGCGATTAGTTTCTAGTGACAGTGAAGCTGATATAATCTCAAGTGCTTACTTTACTTATTACGCACATGGATAAGCAAGTCAACAGTTCGCATCAATAAAGTATTTTCACTAGAGGGATCTAATAAGTACTGTTCATTCAACCTACACATACCACTATGAATAGATACATTTAGAAAAATGTTCAATAAAAATACTACTGGTATCTTTAGGTTTAAAAAGTTGTCTGAAACAGTGTTACATTCACCAGCCTTTGGTGCTTAAATATTTTAATTTTCTGGCTTTCTTTTCAGAAGTTAAGTACATCTGGACGTCATGCAACATAGTAAACTGCATTTCTCATCTCTCTGTATCTTTGCTAATCAAGATATGTATTGGTAACTGATAGTTTGCGCTCCTGAGGCAACCTTTTAGCACAGTTTGAAAACACTTCCATGGTCTGGGTTCTACTCAGAGATTATACTTATAGAACGAGTGAATTTTACCCTTAATATCAAAGTATAGGATAACATCAGATATAATACTAAACCTATTTACCTCCATTTTTGGTAAATTCTGGTAACGCCAGGCTATTTTCAAGGATTCCTGAGATTCCTGTTTAGACTTAATAGCTGTTTCTTTCTCATCCACTTGGTTTTTGTGGACATCATCAAACAAAGGTGCTGGAAGCTCCTAAATTGAGAAAATGAAACAGTATCAGGTAGTTAGAGTAGAAAAGGTGGTCAAGACTTTTCACCCCCACCTAAAGAAACACTGCAAACTAGCAGGATTATTTGATAAAAATGAACAGTTATAAATTGATACCAACATGTGATTAAAATAAGACAGATAGTACATACTGCATGCTACAAAGCACACTCGAAGTTGAAAAATGTTTTCTAATCATTACAACCAAAAAAGTACTGCACAACATTATATATTGTAAGGACGCAGAATAGAAGCCATAACACATGGTCTGCATTTTCCTTTCCCACTAACCATGAGGGGAGGACCACACTGTTAACTACAGACTATTAACAATGAAACAAGCATGAAAGTCAATTCAAGGAACAAAAAGAAGATACAAATATTTTAAAACTTTGAATTTATAAAAGTTGCTAATGCAGCTGTTGTTGTTTCAAAAACTGGGTGTTACTGATTGAGCAATTCTGTCAATGAGGGCTCAATCTTAGTTTGCCATGATCTAGAGTAAAGAAGAGTGTGTTGTTACCTTGCTGCTCTGATGAGGGAGTAAACTGCACCAGACTGATACCCAGCACCACATACATTCCCAATACACAGGCACAGTTATGGCCTACGAGGGCATGAGAGATGGTTGTGGGGCAACCAAGGTTTTTATTCCCCTTGACACCCACACCTGTGCAAGTTGGGATGTAGCAGCTCTGTGGAGCCTGTTTCCTCTCTTGTGATGCAGGTAGCTAGCGCATGGCCCTTTACCCTTCTGAGACACTTTGGCCTCGTCTACACTACAAAGTTGGTTGACATAAGTTGACCTGAGAAAGCCTAGTTATGCACATCTACACCAAAAATTGTCTTCTGCTGATGCATGCATTACAGTGATGCATTAACGCTACCTTCCTGAGCATTGCAGAGCCTTGGTCAACCCACTCAGGTTGATGCAGTGGGAGTGTAGACACTGCATTACATATGTCAACCCTAACAGTCCTCCAGCCGCTATCCCACTGTGCCCAGCTACAGCGTTGCTTCGGTCACAATTTTGAACTTCACTGGCCATGGGGCCATAGACCAGAAGTCCGCCTTGCCTGTGCCCCAAAACTCATCTGCATGTTTTTGAAATGCCTTTTCCTAGTTGTCCACCTTGGCAAACATTCCTACCAGTTCATTTTTGGTGTATGTATCTGACCATCCACATAGAGACCTAGCAGATAAAGTGGGACAGACAAGAAGTCTTTGGATCTCCTTGGCCTGTGGGGAGAAGAGGATGTGCAAGCACATCTGTGGAATGGCAATAGAAATATCCACATCAATGTGCAGATGGCACAGAGGATACAGAAATGGTGTCACAACAGGGATGAGTGAAAGTGAAGGAACTTTTACCAGAAGGTGAGAATGGGCAACAAGAAATCTGGTGCTGTCCCACAGACCTGCCGCTGTTATAATGAACTGCATGCCATACTTGTCAATGACCCCAGCAGCACCCTGCAGATGACTGTGGACACTTCTCAGGAGCCCAAGGCAGAAACTCCTGCTGTGAAGAGTAAAGGGCGGGGGGAGGGGAGGAAAAGACGTGGCAGGGGACTTAAACCATGCCACAAGCTGTTGGAAACTCCAGTGGACTCACGCCTGTACCACCAGGAGAGCTCAGATGAACCTGATGATGAAGGGGAAGGGAGCTCAGATAAGTGTGTACATGCATTTTTCTAATAATTTTTTTACTTTTTGTTGCCTGTTACCCCTTCTCCCTCTTTCCCTCCCTCCCCCAACATTCTTCCCCATTTAAAAATGGAGTCCACTCCATCTGCAAGTTTATAGAAAGTAATTGACTTCTGATTGCTTTACTATTATGTATGGGAATAAATTCAAAAAAGTAAGGCAGTCTGATTACACAGTCCACATCTGTCCGAGTACAGAATGCTGATTTGAGGTAGAACAAAGAGAAATAGACTCTGTGTCCACTTTTCAACTCTTTGGGTTGTTGGGGTAGGCAGGGGAGCCATGCAGAGTACTTTGTTTAGCTCAGTAAGATGTCCCTTTTATCCTCTTGAGAGATCTCGATAAACTTTCATGGAGATACTCTGCAATTCTTTCTTGAAGAATTGTAGCCTTATTTCTTTTCCTGCAGTAGGAGACTTTCCCATGCCGCTCTGCAAGGAGTTTGGCTGTCACAATTGCAGTAATCAGGCTAGCAGCATACAGGCCCAAGTGGCTTTGGAATGTCAGTAGTAGCTCTGTTCTCTGTGCCTTTGTCACTGCCTGGAGTAAGTGATCATCCAAAATCATTGCTGTCTGTGAAAATATTGCCAATATTCACTGCATTGTCCCTATACCCATACCTGATGAATGGTGCCTATCATTGAAAACTTCTGAGCAACAGAACACCCCCTCTCCCCTCCTCCCCGTTAGGCTAGGGCAGACTGTATTCACTATGGTTTGAGCTGCCGAGTGACGTTGCAGCTAGGTGCTCCAGAACTAAAGTGACAATTAGCATTTCTTATTAAAAGATAGGAGTCTTGAGACTCATCTTTCCCTGTCCACTGTGACTAAATCTAATGATGGATCGGTCTGTTTTAATCAGCAGCCTCTGGCATGATGTCCTTGAGAGATGCTCCTTCCATGCCTGCTTAACATCTGACCCTGATCAGGATGAGAAAGAGGACTAGGGAAGATATTTTCTCCAAGATATTCCAATCCTGTATAGTCTTAGACCAGGAACCAAAGGCTCAGAGGGACCATATGACTGTGGCCCTGGAGAAGGACCAAGAATGGAGAGAGCGCGAGAGAGAGAGAGAGCGAGAGAGAGAGGTTGCTTCAGGAAAGGAAAAAGGACCAAGGCACTTTGGGAAATACACCAGGACATTATGGGTTTGCTCAGGCAACAAACTCAGATATTGCAAAACATTGTTGACCTACATACCCAAAGACCCTGGACTCAGCAGTGTTTCCAGTCATTGGAGATCTCCATGCTCAGTGCTCCCTACATCCTCCAACATACTAGATGACAGCATGATGTACATTTTCATCCTTACCCTACTACTCCATGCCAGGGAACCACAAGGAGAACTAAAGCTATGAATACACTAACCTGTGAAAACAACAGCTCGGTGCATGTGTAGCCATACCTACTACAGTGTAGTAGGTTTTACATACATGAACATAAATGATCACTGTTTACTGCTGTTTTTCCTTGGGTTTAAAATATAGTTCACTCTGTTGCAGTGCTGGTAACAGATTTTTCATTTCGTACTTGTTTGCACTTAAATTTTGTTGCCTGTTTCTTTGAACACAATAAAGTTCTATTTTGGAAACTCAGTATATATTTATTAGTCTACACCAGGGGTCGGCAACCTTTCAGAAGTGGTGTGCCGAGTCTTCATTTATTCACTCTAATTTAAGGTTTGCGTGCCAGTAATACTTTGAACGTTTTTAGAAGGTCTCTTTCTATAAGTCTATAATATATAACTAAACTATTGTTGTATGTAAAGTAAATAAGGTTTTTAAAATGTTTAAGCTTCATTTAAAATTAAATTAAAATGCAGAGCCCCTTGGTCCGGTGGCCAGGACCCAGGCAGTGTGAGTGCCACTGAAAATCAGCTCGCATGCCGCCTTTGGCACGCATGCCATAGGTTGCCTACCCCTGGTCTACACCAAGCATTACAGAATTCAAAAGCAGGTAGCAAAGATCCACCTATATTTAATCACACAAGAGAGACACTATTTCATAAAAGGATCTGACAACACTATCATGACCAGTGTCCCCTCTAATTTTTTACGTCCATGTGCGGAATGAATTTTGTTATGTGCACCAATATGGAGGTGATGTGTGACACACCACCTTCATATTGGTGCACATAACAAAATTCATGGGGCGGGGCTGAAGGGTTCGGAGTGTGGGGGGGATGAGGGCTCTGGCTGGGAGTGTGGGCTCAGGGTGGGGGTGGGACTGGGAATGAGGGGTTCAGGGTGCAGGAGTGGGTTCAGGGCTGTGGCAGAGGGTTGGGGTGCGGGTTCTGGGGTGGGGGCCGGGATGAGGGGTTTGGGGTGTAGGAGGGGGCTCAGGGCTGGGGCAGAGGTTTAGGGTGCGGGGAGGGTGGGCTCTGGGGTGGGGACGGAGCGGTCTGGGGTGCCGGCTTCCCCGGGGCTGTGGTGGGGAGAGAGGACTCCCCCCAGCCCTCTCTCGCTGCAGCAGCTTGGGGCCGGGGGGAAGAGGTGCCTCTCCCCAGCTGCAGCAGCTCCGGCAGAGCTGGGCTGGGCTAAGGGAGAAGCTCCTCTCCCCAGAAGTTCCGGCGGGGCTGGGCTAGGCCAAGGGAGGGGCTCCACTCCCCGGCAGCTCCGGCGGGCCTGGGATGGGCTGATGGAGGGGCTCCTTTCCCTCAGCCATGGCAAGTCTGGGGCAGGTCCGTGCTGGGGCCTGCGAAAAGGGGCATCTCTCCCTGCCACAGCTGTGAGCCCCTGCGTGGGGCTTAATAGGCAGTGTGCAACTTAGAGGGACTTAGACCATGACTGACTGTTAAAATGGTCTTGTAAGACTTCTTTTAGCCATATAGGTCCATTGTTCTCTCTTTTACTAGCCCTTATTTCTGGTTGTGCAAATTCAGCAGACAGCCTGTCTACCTTGCCCCTCCACCCTGGTGGTAGCTTTTCCCCCTTTGCCTCACAGGTATTATGCAGCACACAACATACAGCTACAACCAAGGAGACGTTTGCATTACTGAGATCCAGTCCAGTGAATAAACACCACCAGCATCCATTCAGTCTAGCAAAAGCACATTCAAAGTCATTCTGCACCTGCTGAGCCGGTAGTTGACTCTTTCTTTGGTACTGTTCAGGTGGCCAGTGTACAGCTTCATGAGCCAGAATCACTATTGGCATGTCAACATTGCCAATGGTAATCCAATAGTCAGAGAAGAATTTCTTGCAGCTTTTAAAAAAAGTACTGTGTTCTCAAAGATGTAAACGTCATACACCTTGCCTGACCAGCCCATGTTGATATTAGCCCTTGATTCTCCACTAGAGCTTGCATAGCCATAAGAAACTATTTCTTTCTGTTGATGTACTCAGTGGCAAGGTGGGCTGATGCCAGAATAGGGAATTATTTACCATCAATTGCCCCAACATAATTTGGGAACCCCATTGCTGCAAAACCATCCACGATTTCCTGTATATTACCCAGATTCACAGTCCTGTGTAGCA
Organism: Emys orbicularis; assembly: GCF_028017835.1. Lineage (NCBI taxonomy): Eukaryota > Metazoa > Chordata > Testudines > Emydidae > Emys > Emys orbicularis. The sequence goes on along the minus strand of NC_088686.1, from coordinate 94,429,466 downwards.
GGAGATACTTAATGATCTTACACACTTAGAATATAATGGCCTCCATTGTGGATTTTCTAACTCCAAAATGATTGCCCACTCACCAAGAGTAATCCAGTGTTGCAAACTTTCAGTGCCTGATAGCCACTTGCTTCTCCGTCAATGCAGCTCTCATTTTGCTGTGCCTGTGCCGGAGGTCTGGGGCAAGCTTCACACACAGATCCGGGAACGTGGCCTTTCACATCTGAAAGTTCTGCAGCCATTGATTGTCATCCCAAATTCGCATTATGATGCAATCCCACCAATCAGTGCCTGTTTCTCAGGCCCAGAAGCAGCGATCCACTGTGTGGAGCTCCTCCATGAAAACCATCAGCATTTGCTTATTGTGCTTGAACATCTCCGCATCTTCCTCACCTCAATTCCAGGTGCAGTAGTACTTGTTCATGTACTGCAAACATATAAAAATCATGCTTCCTGCATTAGCAACGCTCATGAGAACTGTGCTGAGCTTTGCAGGGTCTATGCTTCTACCAGAGAGATGGTGGAGACCTAAAAGCAGCACATGGGACTGTGAGAGTTATTTTTTTAAAAGTGTAAAAATTATGTAATGTGGAAAGCATTATGCGATGGAGAAAGTGATATGATAGGAACTTGACCCTCCAGCTCCCAGAAATCCCTTGACAAATCACTGATATCTCACAAAAATACTACGAAAATATCCCACAAGCCATTGAGCCAGATGATGATGCAGGGCACACTGGGATCCCTACCCATGGTGTACCGCATTTTACATTGACAGCCAGTCTTGATGAGCACATGCAGCTCTGACGCAAGCACCCCCCAAGTGTGCACATGCGCAAGCAATATACAAAAGTTGGCAGCTATATGCCAACATAACCTGGATCAACTAAACTATGTAGTGCATTGTAACAAGGCCTTCGCTTGCCCTCGCAACAAATCAGCCAGAGACCCCTTCTGAGTGCAATCACCAGTGCTTTTTATTTTCAGTGTCAGCTCCCACCATCTTCTATTTACAGTCTGCTCCAAACCAGCAACCTGGGGGACAGCTAGCTTCTCCAGCCAGCAGGGATGCACAGCCCTTGGCTCCTCCCTTTTCTTCCTCTTCCCCCCCTGCCAGCCTTATATAGGCCCCTGGCTAATAAGGTCCACAGGTGCTTCTCTTCTAGCCATTAGGTGTGGCATACTCCGCCAGCCCCAATTAATGCTTCTTCATTGGAGCTGGGCTAACAGGGGCCTGGCTCAGAACCTCCTGGCCAGCACCCTGTTACACGCATACATGGCCAACTGGGTCATAATTTCCCCTGAATAAATGTCCCATAAAATGAAAACCTGACGCAAAGCACAAAAAAGCACAAAGTGCACTGGTGACGCTGGTAAACCAGGTGCCAGCTCTTGCCAAGTCTGTAGGTGTCAGCTGAGCACTGATAAATTCATGGCTGGAAACTGGACCAGCTCAACTGTATGTTAATATTGTTTAAGACAGGTGTTAGACTTGTAAAGATGTATTTAGACTCTATAAAATGTAGGTTGCTGCATGCATTAATCTTACTTGCGATGTCTGTATTCCATGCTATAAGGCAATATGAAAGTTTTGTTTATAATTGTAAAAATGCCTGCTCTGAACTTGTGCACCTAAGCAGGGAGAGTGGTTCCCCTGCCCGTCAAGGAGGACTATCAAGGCTATATGGGCCATTGTAGGACAAAGTACTTTGTTAATTACCCCATCCACCCATGAAGAAGTTACATGCAGCAGCTCTCATCCCATTGGTTTGAACTCTGGGGGAAGGGCATATAAAAATGGTCACAAGAAGAAATGGTTCTCTCCTTGTTGTTTGGACTCTCCCAAGGGCTGGAGTTAAGAAACAAAAGCAGAGATTCCGAGGGTCAAACTGGGTTAGCACAAAAAGACATTCAGTAGACAGATTACTACATCTCTGTCACCTTTTGGAACCACAGACTGTAACTCATCTCTGCTTATATGTTGCCTGCTTTAACCTGTAAATAAAAAATAGTTACCTACCTCTCGTAACTGTTGTTCTTTGAGATGCATTGCTCATGTCCATTCCAACAGGTGTGTGCACACGTCGCGTGCACGATCGTCGAAAGGTTTTTCCCCTAGCAGTACCTGTTGGGTTGGCTGTGGAGCCCTCATGGCAGTGTATTTAGGACACTGTCGACCCACTGCCTGATCAGTTCCTTCTTGCTGGAAGACTCTGACAGAGGGGAGGAAGGTGGGATTTGGAATGGACATGAGCAACACATCTCGAAGAACAACAGTTACGAGAGGTAGGTAACTGTTTTTCCTTCTTCGAGTGCTTACTCACATCCATTCCAATAGGTGACTCCCAAGCAGTCTCTCTTGAGGAGGGTCGGAGTTCACTTGGTTGCTGATTATAGGACTGCCCTGCCAAACGTGTCGTCATCCCTCGCTTGTTGGGTGATGGCAAGGTGCAACGTGAAGGTGTGGATGGAAGACCACGTTGCCGCCTTGCATATGTCTTGAACAGGGACATGAGTGAGGAAAGCTGCGGACAAAGCCTGAGCTCTTGTGGAGTGCGCCGTCAATGGCGGGGGTGGAACTTTGACCAGGTTGTAGCATGTTCTAATGCAGGACGTGATCCACGACAAAATGCGTGGGATGAGATGGGAAGCCCTCTCATCCTTTCAGCAATTGCAATAAAGAGGTGTGGTGACTTACGAAATGGCTTTGTGTGTTCAATGTGGAAGACTACGGCACGTCTGACGTCCAGGGAATGGAGCATCCGCTCTCTGCCAGTGGCATGAGGCTTAGGGAAGAAGAGCGGTAAAACTATGTCCTGATTCACATGAAACTGGGAGACCACCTTGGGTAGAAGAAACGCAGAGTGAGGATGCAGTTGCACCTTGTCTTTGTAAAAGACAGTATGGGGGGGCTCGAAGGTAAGCGCTTTGAGCTCAGAGACCCTTCTGGTTGATGTCATAGCCACCAGAAAGGCAACCTTCCAAGAGAGATAGGAGAGCAGGCAGGAGGCCATGGGTTCAAATGGAGAGCCCATGAGCCTGGACAAGTCTCGGTTGAGGTCCCACTGGGAAACGGGTTGCCGCACGTGGGGGTAAAGCCTGTCCAAGCCCTTAAGGAATCAGCCCACCATGGGGTTTTCAAAGACAGATCTACCTGCTGCCCCAGGTGGAAGGCTGAGATGGCAGCCAGGTTCACTTTTATAGAGGATATTGCCAGCCCCTCTTGCTTGAGGTCCAATAAGTAGTCCAAAACTAGGTGAATTGACACTTGCTGCAGTGGGATACCTTTCTGCAGGGACCAAATAGAAAACCACTTCCACTTTGTCAGATACGTGGCTTGGGTGGAAGGCTTCCTACTTCCCAGGAGAACTTCTCTCACTGAGTCCGAACATTGGAGCTCCAATGGGTTCAACCATGGAGTTTCCATGCCATGAGGTGGAGGGACTCCAGATTGGGGTGCTGGAGCTTGCCATGATCCTGAGTGATGAAGTCTGGGCATAAGGGATGGGTTACTGGTTCTGTCGACCGATAGACTTAACAGCATGGTGAACCAGTGCTGGCGTGGCCACGCCGACGCTATGAGGATCAATGAAGCCCTGTCCTGGTGGACCTTGAGGAGGACTCTGTGTAGGAGAGGGAAGAGCGGGAACGCATAGAGCATGTGACACATCAATGTGAGGTGAAAAGTGTCCACGATGGAGCCTGGGCTGTGGTTCAGGAAGGAGCAGAACCGCTGGCACTTCCTGTTGCTCCATGTCGTGAGGGGAAAGGCTCACTTCTAGAAAATTGAAAGGGCGATGTCCGGCCTGAGGGACCATTCGTGACTGAGGAATGAGTGACTAAATTGGTCAGCTAGCTCGTTCTGCACCCCCGGGAGGTATGATGCTTGTATGTGTATCGAGTTGACGATGCAAAATTCCCAGAGTTCTAGGGCTTCCTGGCACAGGGGTGAGGATCGAGCACCACCCTGTTTGTTTATATAAAACATCTTTGTGGTGCTGTCTGTGATCACTGACACACATCTGCCTCAAAGGTAGTTCTGGAACACTTGGCATGCCAGACGGACCGCCCTCAACTCCCACACGTTGATATGCAGTGATAGTTCTGCTTGCGACCATAGGTCTTGAGTTCTGATATTGCCTAGGTGCGCTCCTCACCCCAGAGCCGAGGCGTCCGTGACCAGCGACATGGTCGGTTGCGGTCTGGCAAAGAGAACACCCACACAGACCACTTGTGGCCATAGCCACCAGTGTAGAGACTCAAGAATGGGAGGGGGAAGGGTAACTATCCTGTCCAGTGGGTCTCGGCTGGGTCTGTACACTTGAGCCAACTACGCCTGGAGGGGTCTGAGATGTAATCTGGCGTGCCGGACCACGTATGTGTATGCCACTATATTCCCCAGCAGCTTCATAGAGTTTCTGGCCGTTGTGGGGAACTGGCGGAGGTTCCTGATAACATCCTTGAGGACTTGGAAGCATGGCTCAGGCAGGGATGCCCTGGCTTGTGCAGTGTCCAAGAGAGCCCCTATGTAGGGGGCTCTCTTGGACACAGTGTAGGGACCAGCGTGGATTTGGACATGTTTAGTTTGAGGCCCAGCCTGAGGAATGTGGTGCAGGACAGGGCCACATGCATCTCCACTTGTGCTTGCGACTTGGCCTTGATGAGCCAGTCATCCAGGTACAGGAATAGTTGTACCTGATGTTTGCAGAGGAAGGCTGCGACGACTGCCATGCACTTCATGAACACCCTGGGGGCTGTAGAGTGCCCAAACGGGAGCACCATGAACTAGTAGTGCTGGCTGCTGGCCACAAGCGAAGATACCGTCTGTGGGCTGGGATTATGGAGATATTGAAGTACGTGTCCTGCATGTCAAGGGCGGCGTACCAGTCCCCTGGATCCAGGGAAGGAATGATAGAGGCTAGGGAGACCATGCAAAACCTGGCTTTCCTGATGAATGCATTGAGGTCTCGCAGATCCAGAATAGGTCACAGTCCACCCTTGGCCTTGGGGATAAGGAAATGTCAGGAGTAAAATCCCTTGCTCCATAACTCCTGAGGAACCTCCTCTATCACCCACAGAGCGAGGAGTGATTGCACCTCTTAGAGAAGGAGCTGCTTGTGAGAAGGGTCCCTGAAGAGGGACGGGAAAGGTGGGTGGGAAGGCAGAAGGCAACTGAACTGGATAGAATATCTGTTGTGATCTGGGACCAAGCACGATAAAAGTAGGATAGCCAGTTCACAAAGGGAGGGTAAGGATCAGGATTGAGTTCTGGTGCTCCATCCTTGGGTGCACTGTCAAAAGTTAGGTTTCAGCCCCGGGGGCTGTTTGGATGAGCCCTGGCCGTGGCCTGAGGACGACTGCGACTGGCACCTCCTATTATTCCTGCCCCTTCTCCTGGCTGAGTCCTGCCTCGGGGGTCTAGAGTAGAAGTGGGAGGGGTTTGAAGGGCTTCCTCTGGGGTGCAGGAGTGTGGATCCCTAAGGACTTCAATGTCGCCCTTGAGACTGTACTAGTGGGAGTCCGTGTTCTCAGCAAACAAGCCTGCACAGTCAAAGGGCAGGTCCTGAATGATGTTCTGGACCTCCGGGGGTATGCCCAAAACCTGTAACCATGCACTCCGTCTCATGATGATTGCTGTGGCCATGGTCCAAGCCACAGAATCACCTGAGTGTAGGGCGGCCTGGAGGGAGGTCCTTGACACCACCTTGCCCTCCTCAAGAAGCGCTGCGAATTCTGGGCGTGAGTCTGATGGGAGCAATTCCTGGAACTTAGCTAGCGCTCACCAGGAATTGAAGGTGTAGTGGCTGAGCACCGTTTGCTGATTAGCAACATGAAGCTGGAGCCCCCCGATCAAGTAGACTTTATGGCCGAAAAGGTCCAGCTTCTTAGCATCCCGTGACTTTAGGACAGGACCCAGTTGACCTTACTGATCTTTGTGGTTCGCCACATCCACCACTAATATTCCAGACTGAGGGTGGGTAAAAAGGTGTTCGTACCCTTTCTGCAGCACAAAATACCTCCTTTCCAACCCTTTGGCTGTGGGCGGTATGGAGGCCGGGGTCTGTCATAGCACCTTTGTGGTGTTTTCTTTGGTCTTGATAAAGGTCAAGGCTACCCCAGAAGGACCCTCCGTGGCAAGGATGTCCACCATTCTGTCACCTCAGCCTGGAGGTGTAAGTTTTGGGCCATCCTTCTTAAGAAGGTCCTGGTGCACCCTATTGTCCATCGCAGGGAGTGTGGTGGTGGAGGTCCCAGCCACTGCCTCATCCGGCGAAGAGGATGATTAGGCCTGTGGGACTGGGTCCTCCTGACCCTCAGACTCCCTGGAGGCTGGCTCGTGTATGTCTGCCCTATTCGAGGTGGACTGTGGCGCTGGTACCACATGGGGTGCTGGCTCGAGAGTTGCACCTGCTTGCAAAGACCCAGGGTCCTTGTCACGTGGAGGGTCTTCTGGTGCTGTGGGAGTATGGTACAGCACCAACATGGCTGAAGGAGGAGCATGGTGCGCGGACACCACGGACGTGGCCCTAGAGCCCTGCCCTTGAGCCTGATGATAGGCCCAAGGAGTCCAAAAGGGCCACTGTACCGGCCCCTGTCACTGTGGGGGCCAGGATACCACCAGCACCGGCACGCCCTATGATCTGCGGTGCCGGGACTGAGACTGGTACTGACTACGTCGGCAGATCGATGACTCATTATCGGAGTCCGACGAGTAGTCGGAGCCAGACCACGGAGGGGCGGAGCCCAACAGTGCTGGGGAATGGTACTGCAATGACAGGGAGCATCACCGTAGCATCGTTGGCTTGCCCCGGTGCTGAATGGGAGGCGGTGCCGCAAAAGGTGCCGTAGACTGCGCTGTCGCCGCCGCCTGGACCGGTGCCAGTGCTCGCGCCTGCAGGGCCAGGGACTGTGCCATCATGGCAATAATGTCCTGCCCGGCCTCAAAGGTATCCGGAGGGGAGATCAGTCTTGTCCTCCAACTCCTCCTGAGTCGGGGAGTTCACAAGCACTGGACTCGACAGAGCGCCTGGCAGGGCCGGAGTCAATGATGCCAGGATCTGAGGGCCAAGCCATGGTTGGGTACCCTGATGGAGGACACACCCCACTGGAATCCCAGTGCTGTTTCCTGATGGGGGACCGACCCCTGTCTGCCACCTTCTTCTTATGCGGCACCGGGGACTGAGAGCAATGCCACATGCTCAAACCTGCTTTGTGAGCTGGGGAGCGGTGTGAATGCTCCCTGGAGGAGTCTTTTTTCAGTGACGAGGTGTCCCGCACCAAAGCCAGTGCGCTGCACACCAATGTCACCAGTGCCGCTTCCAGTGCCAACTGAGGGTGAAGAGCTGCCTCCATTAAAAGGAGCTTGAGGGGATAGTCCCGCACCCTCTTTGTCCCGGATCTAAAGCTCCTGCAAATGGAGAACTTATCTATTTGATGGCCCTCACCCAGGCACTTAAGGCACGAAGCATGTGGACCACCCTTGGGCATAGGGTTCCTGCAGTGTTTGCAGAACTTAAACCCGTGAGACCAAGGCATACCCCGGTCAGGGGAGCTAGAGAGGGGGGGGAACCCCCCGAAAGAGGCTAGCTATAACTACAACTTTCAAGAACTATTTACAACACACTAGACGGTAACCACTAGGTAGGCACTTGTGAAGCAAGAGACTGAAGAAAGCTCCAATGTCCGTCAGTGGCAGCAAGAAGGAACTGAGCAGGCGGCGGGTCAGCAGTGTCCTATGAGGTGCCATGAGGGCGCCACTCCAGGGGGCTCTACAGCTGATCTGACAGGTACCACCAGGGGAAAAGCCTTCCGACAATCGTGTATGTGGTGTGCACAGCCACCTATTGGAATGGACATGAGCAAGCACTCGAAGAAGAACTCTCATTTCTTTTTCTTAGTTAATAAATCCTTAGTTTATTATACGATTGGCTACCAGTACTGTCTTTGGCATAAGATCTAAGATACAAATTGATCTGGGGTATGTGACTGGTCTCTTGGGACTGGGAGAAACCTGATTATTTTGTGATTGTTGATGTAAGTGACCATTTATCACTAAGTCCAGCTTGCCTGGGTGGCAAGATAGAGTGTAGTGCCTAAGGAAATTGTCTGTGACCCCATGGTAAGACTTACAGTGAACCAGGAGTTCACATTGGTTACTGGGTTGGTGAAATCTAATTACAGAACATACCACCAGTTTGGGGTGTCTACCCTGCTTTTTGACAGGATGCCTGAGGTTGGCACTCACAATTATGAACCACTCCAGACAGCGTGACAGCACTATATTCATATTTCACTATTATGACTAAAACAGTCAATAATATTGTATTGTATTATAAATAGGCTATATGAAAGAGCCCTGTAATAATGAAAGATCCCCTCTGATAAATATACAAACTGCTATTAGCCTTTGTGAAATTATATGCAACTGCATTTGTATCAAAAGAGTAGGTTAAGATTAAAATTTTCAAAAGCATCTAAAGTGATTTAGGAGCCTACGTCTGATTTTCAAAAGCGACTTAGGCACTTAGGAATTTGACTTTCAACGAGACTTAGACATGTATGTGCTTAAGTCACTGTTGAAAACTGGGACTTAGATTCTTTTGAAAATTTTACCCTAGGAGTTTTAATGGTTCTGTATCCATTGTCTTAAAAGATGCTAATGCAATATAGCTTAGATAGTATGAAAAACAAATTGATTCCTTAGCTCTAATTTTTCTTTTTTAGGGATATAAGTACAAAGTGTACCTAAGCGCATAAGTACTTTCATACTTTAATAATTAATGAACTAGAAACAAGAAAAATAAAGGAATTTTCACTGTGATCTATGCTATGAAAAAATAATAATTCCAGGCCGTAGTTAGACTCCCATATTGTGTTTTCTTTCTATGCAAAGAACACCCTTCAATGCCAATTGGATTTCCACACAATGGATCTCAATTTCAATTGTGTCCTTTTTTCATATGCCATATCACCAGACTAAACATATAAGCAAGACAGAGAAAAGTCACTCAGATACATAGCTTATTGCAAAATATGAATAAATTCTTTATAGTTTTTGTTTAATTTAAATTGTTTTTAATACAGAAATGTTTCTTAGATTCTTAGACTATAGTGCGATAGTATTTCTTAGACTGTACTGATGTGATCTTACTGCCTCATGGCAGTGGGTGCGACATAGTTACACACTTATTTTGCATGTTTAAGTGGTTGGTATTGCATTCCCCTGCATACATATTTAAATGACATGGATCTCTGCACATGAAGGGTTAACAGCAGACATTTGTGCCAGACTATTGTTCTGCCAAGATTCAGTCTTCCTGCAAAACGTGTATATTTTGTTTTATGTGTTTACACTCCTTGTTCTCATGCATTCTCAAAACAAGAGATAGGTTGGTTAAAAGGGGTGGTTATAATTTTTATTCATGTACTACAATCTCAAATGAGCATATCATGAGCTAATTTCTCACATATAATTTATTCCATATCTTTACTGAATAAACAACGTGAAGCTGTCTATATGCAGCTCAGTGGTCTCATTTCTTTCTTCCTTTTTTGGGGGGGGAGGGGGGCCGTAGATTATTACCCTCACACACGTTTTAAAATGGGAGGATACAAACAAAAACAAAACAAAAATTTGGTTATGGGGGGAACTTCTCAGAGTTTCTTTTGTGAATCAATCTGATTATTTGGTAACAGAAACTCTCATACAATTGACACACTAAATTAAAGTAATTTACTTTAAATTAGAATTTTTATTTTTCTCCATCTCTTGTTCACATTCTAGGAGTTTCTCCCTTTCCTCTTGGATTTTTGATTCATCGCAAAAAATCTAAGAGAGAGACAAGAACCAAACCAGGTCTCCTATCTCCCACTCATGCTATAGGCATAACTAGACAGTAACATGAAGGAAGAATGAAATCACAGAGCACAAGCAATGCTTCAGACACTGATTTTACAGTGAAGCTGATCAAGTATATCGCCAGAACATCAATTTATGGCTTTTCTGAGGGGCCAATGCTGTACCCCAGTTTGGGGAGGTCTCTGCTACTTGTCCTTATCTACCATGCTTTCTAGGATCACAAGCTGGTTATTGATACTTGTCTTTTAACTACACAAGTCTTCCAGTTGCAAACTGTTTTTGGGGTGGGGGCCTCTTTCTGAAAATTAGGATTAGAGACAGGCCAAATATGATCTAAACCATTTTAAAAATAGACCAAGATTATAAAATTTCAGCAAAAAACAGTATTACAGACCCATTTTAAATCGCCAATTTTCACTAAAGCAAAAGCACTCTATAGCAGTCTCATAATGTTGAGAAATAAACACTAGAACTAAGCTTACATAACATAGTGTAACAGGTTACCGTTAAGGCTAAGTGTTAGTATGTGGAAGAAACAACTAGGAAATCTGTTCTGGATTGGATAGAACAGCCAGACTGAGGTGAAGAATAAAACATAAAAACAAGAAAGTAGAGACCTATTGGGCACAGATGTTGACTGTATTTGGTAGACACATGGATACGAAAACTTAATCCCACAACCAGAGCTGCCCAGAATCAGATCTGCCAAAAAAATAAAAACCATCAGAGGCAGAATAGCACTGAAAGGATATGTGGCCTAATTTGGATTTATAAATTAAAGCTACACCTGTTATTGAGTCACAGTATGTGCTTTTATCAAAACAGAGTACAGAGCAGTCCTAGGAATTAGGTATTATTATAATATTAACTAGGTTAAAAAAGACTGCCACATTTGTGCAATTAATTGAATAGAATATAGTCCTACTGGAAATACATTTCACATATTGCTATAAAGAAAGGAAGAGATGAGTAAGAAAGGTAGATACTTCCACCTGTATTGAATATTTGTATACCTGTAGTTTGTTGGGTTTACTTTTATTATGAATGAAAATAAAATCCTTGACATAACTGAACACCTGCTTTTAATTTCTCATGGTAATTTTTTGGGCAATACAAACTTCTGATATAAAATGTAACAGGCAATGGAAGGCCTGCCTATGTACTTCGGAAATCAGTGTAAGTAACACAATGACCATTATTTTGTATCAGCACTCCAAGGAGGACAACAACATTCTTTGAGGGAAACCAGAGGCTTGGATAGATTTTTTCTTTTGATACAAATTAATTGCAAAAGTTCTGTAAACAGATTCACTATATTTTCTGTCCAAACATTAGCAAAAATCTGGGATAATTGAATTGCTTTTTGTCTGCCCACTGTAATGACTTTCCACTTACTAATAACACCACCACAGCCACCCTTTATTTCTATATAAATAGGCACTTTACAAACTAGAATCTATTCCTTCTTGAAGAGCTTGTGCAACTCCCAATAGCATCAGAGCTCACATCAGCTCATATACTGAGTGAGAACAGACTACAAAGAATAAGAACTGTACACACATAAACCTAGATTATCCCACTTTAAGATAAACTTTAAGGCTATGAATTTAAATGTTTAATTATACAACCAAGAAATCCAAAAGTTAAGGCTAAAAATGAAACCTCAACTCTTTTTCCTGGTTTATACGCATCACAATAGTTTTATTATTTATCTAGCTGGATGCTACTTTACCACACACAATTTTTTCTACAAGCTTAGATACACATGCATGGCCACTGCAATATATTTCTTCAATTATTTCATGTTTACACTAGCTTCATCACCAGAATAGTCTAATACATATTTGATTTAAATGTTGCATATATAAATTATTATTATGAATTTGATTATTACAAAGTATGCATTAAGGGAATTTATTTCCTCTAACAAAAGGTATACGTCTATAATTATTTATTATTGCAGTGTATCACAAGCCTTATCTCATGAAACATACTTGGGACTTGATTTTGCTTCCACTGAAGTCAGTCAGTGTAACATCTCCTATTGACAAGAATAGAGTAAAAACTGAGCATTTTAAATTGTATTAATGCTAGCGTATTTTTATGTTTCTTGTCTTTTATGTAGGAGTTACACTAGTCTGTACTTTTAATGGGAACTATTGCAAACAGCCTTAAAGTTCAAATACCATTAGATTATAGCCTCTTTAAAACACAATCTTGTTTTCTTTACAACAAAACCTGTACACAGATTTTGTTGTAATTATATTTCTAACTTCACAAGAACAAGAATACTGTAAAATGAATTTTACTATAAGTTCATATTAAAAATGTTGAATTTTCAGCTTAAACAGAGATAATACATTTATGGTAGGTGTGTCAGCAAAGCACTAAATAGCTTTAACTTAAAGTTTCATATATCACTTCTGACAGAACAAGCATAGAAATTTTTAGCCCAAACATGAAGGTTTCTGACAGGAGTAACCGAACACAGGGAATTAATGAAAGTTTTGAAGTAGCTGTAACTATAATGGTGGGCCAACAGAACACACACTACAATTATACCAGCATATCACATATGTATGCATCTACAAAGCCATTATGTTACTTCTAAATTTTAAACATAAAATATTTCCCAATTAATAAAAGATATCACCATGGGATTCCACAATATTTCATCTTTCAGGTACTATCCACGTGCTGATTACTACAATTACCTATTTACAAATTCAGATACCTACAGTAAAAATGAAGGTCAAATTATAGTACTTAAGCAGTCTTATTATTTTCCATCAAATATTTTTTGGAAAATTCTACTGAAACTAGTTGATACCACTATACACATTATTTTTATTTTCATTTTCTAGTATTATAAAGTTATTTCCTGATAAAATAAACAAAAATGATGACATCTTTCCTAATTAAGAGTTACTGGTACACGAGAACTCAGAATATTGTTAGATGGTAAATACATTTTAAAAATCAGTTTTCATTCACTTTTTAGAAGTTTCTACAATCCAAAATTAAAATTAGTTTCCCAGGTGTCTTTTTGGCACATTAATTAAAATCTCCTAAAATCTTTCAGGTAACACCTGCACAACTTTTGTGAGATAGGGTCATCATTATGTCAATTATAAAAAAAAATACGGTAACTCCTAGGCACAGATCAAAAACGGCCATCAACAGATCATAATTAGTATAAATCCTATCTAAGCATTCACTTAACTCCCTAAGCTTGCCATTGTTTTAGATCTTACCACTGACATAAGCAGGGACACACCTGTTGCTATCACCTCAAACTGTAACATCACTAGTCAACCACTGTGTCATTTGCAAGGATGAAATTTCAAGAAAGGAGATTCTATTTCCTATCATTCGCTTTTAACATAGACAAAAAGATGCATTAACATTTTCGTAAGTCCATTGAGAATGTTTTTCCTCTAGTAAACACTAGAAACACTGCATCTTTATTACTCACACTTCTGGTTTGTCACAATTAACTAATGAGGAATAAAGCCTTTTCTTTACTTCTAGAAAGGGACATTTATCTTTATATACTGCTCTATGATAAATGTAGGCTTAAGTGGTGCATAGGACACTATGCAGGCCCTTTGCTTTCCATGTTTTTCAGGTAGAGTCTTTATTTCCACCTACACTAATAATAGAGGGGGAAGGGTTAAGGGAGATTAAATGCCCTCAAGAGGCAATAATGAGGAAGGAGCTACTTCAGTATATTCTTCTCAGGTGGAAGGTGTATTAAAAAAATTCCTGTGCCACAGACTAAGAGAGAGCCAATCATTCTTCATATATGGGGCTATGTGGAAGGTGTGGAGATTATCACAGACCTCAGATGTGGAGAAATATCCAGGTCCAGGGTGATCAGATATGGATGGACCTTCGGTATGACATAATCAGCCAGCATCTTCAACAGTATCAAGAGCCATGTTTGTCTCCAGTAGTAGCAGGCTAGTAAGATCATGGAAATTTTGAAATTGGTCAGGACCTTTGCAACCAGAGGAAAAGTATTCCTAAACATCCATCCTCAGCATTCTGACAAAAGCACTAGAAAGATATCCCACAGGTGGAAGACTACTGATTGTTTTTTAACAGGCAGTTGTGCACAGATCTCTCTCTGGTGTGACCTACTCAAGAAAGCTCTGATTCACTACATTGGCCAATAGCAGAGGTCCACTACTTATTAGCTTAAATTGGTCTGAAATTATGTCATCCTTTCCTGCCATATAAATAGAAACCAGGAACACCTTGAGTGAATCTGTCCAATCTCATACTTATGGCCCAATAACAACTCCTATCCCTTGTTCATAGGGCATCCACCACCCAGATGAGATAGCAATGTGTGGTTTCTGATCTCTGAGCTTTTGGACCTAATGAAGGTTCCTCATGTGGACACATGGTTACTTATATTACTGTTTGTGGCCATCGGGTTCTTATTGATATCTGCTAACTCCAGCAAGGCCTGTTTTAGATCTGCAATGTTTAGATATTTTCCTGTGGTGGGAAGCCTTTGAATTGTGCCATGTCAACCAAACCTTTTAGGTACTCCAGTTGCCATGGGGGAACAAGGTGAGACTGCAGGTCGTTTATTTTGAATCCTAGTGACTCCAGCTCCCCAATAGTCAGAGATGGTGCTTAAATTTTAAGGTGTAAGGTTATTTGACTAGTCAGTTACCTAGATACAGGAAAACAAATTCCAATCCTGTGTAGAAATACAGTCACTAATGCCAAACATACACATAGTGTGAGTGCTCACCCAAAGAGCAGTACTAAGATTTGGTGACATGGTTACTCTATAAGAAATCTAAAATCTATTCCTATCTGCATGTAAACATCGGTCAGTTCCAGAGTCATGTCCTTTAGGAGAAACATGACTGTTTCCAGAGATACTATCTTGAAATTTTCTTGCAGATAAAAATTTGAGGTCACAGTGATCCAGAAAGAGCCTTGCTTTTTTGTTTTCTTTTCTTTTTGTTTTGGGCAATAAAGAAAAAATCACGGAAGCCCATGACCTATCCCTGACCTTTACTAAAAATATCCATCACAAAATGGGGAGCCACTAGGCAGCTGCGGGAGCCTGGCTGGGAGGTACAGGGGCTCCCACCAGCAATGGGGGCTCGGAGCTCCATGATCCCCTCCCCCACAGCTCTGAGCTGTGAGGTCCCCTGCCGTCAGAGGCCGGGAGCTGTGGGGGCCGGCCAGGAGCTGTGGGGTCCCCCCTAGCCCCTGGAAGCTCAGAGTACCCCAATGCCTGTGGAGGCTGGGAGCTGCGGGGTACCCCCTGCTGCCCATGGCAGCAGGCAGTTCTGGGGAGCTGCAGGAACCCTGCTGCCTGGGAGCTCTGGGGTCCCATCTGCGGGATCCCGTTTGCTGCCCGTGGCAGCCTGGAGTTGTGAGGTACCCCCACTGCCTCGGAGCTCCCTACTGCCATGGATGGTGCAGGTACCCTGAAGCTCCTGGCTCCCCCGGGGGGTGGGGGTACCCTGCAGCTTCCAGCTGCCTGACTTCCGCGACCTCCATGATAAAATTGTAGCATTACTTATAGCCCATCTTAAACCTCATTTGGGGTAGGGGGATGGTAAGATCCCAGCAATGGGTTGGATGTGGGACCTGGATGGAAAAGAGGGGGGGGGGTTGGTGGAAGCCTCCAACTAGATATTGAAATGATCATGGAGTTACCTATACTGTTCACTGTTTTCTGCTGGGTAGTCCCTGACATCCAATAATAAAGTTGTTGCCTGATTGAAACCATATCAAGTGTCTCCTGTTCTTCTTTCGGTATAGCCAGACAATTCCTCCAGAGCAAGTTCTGTGGCTCCAATGGATGCTCCTGAAGTGATAGAAGCCTTAGGAGATAAAAAGCACTATGTCTCTCTCTGACAGGCAAAGGTGCAAAACTGCCAACATGAGGTACACTTCAGAACACTTCAATACCTTAAAAGAGTTTGCTATTGATGAGGGAGCTTAGGAATCTTTGACTGGCGGGTGTGTGCGCGTTTGGAGTGGAGAGAACAATACTATTCAGTGCTCTTGCTTTCACACCTCATGTAAAAGTTTAGGTTAGAGCCTCTGTTGTTTGACAGGAGAAAGTTTGTAAGACAGACCCAATAAACTATGTATACAGATATAGTCTTTTGTCTCAGTTTTTGTGAGACTAGCTTGCTTGATACTTCAACAGTTAGATCCTCTAAAGCACTTGTTAGGAAAAATGTTTGAGAACTGCTGGGTAGACATGTCTAGAGCACTGCATCCAGGATTAGACTACATGTGACAACATCTATGAGTACATTTCATACCTACGGTGACCAGATGTCCCATTTTTAAAGGGACAGTCCCGTTTTTTGGGACTTTTTCTTTTATAGATGCTATTACCTCCCAGCCCCTGTCCCATTTTTTTTCCACAGTTGCTATCTGGTCACCCTATTCATAACTGAGCCACTTACGATAGGCTCCCAGTTACCTATTATAGTAGTGATGTCTGTCTACAAGGGACAATGGATCCATCCAGGAATACTTCTTAAAGATGTGAAACAGAGACGTTAAAAAAAAAAAAGTGCATGGAAAGAGTAAAGCAGGTCATGTATACAAAAATCATTTGTGGAAGGGACAAGTGAGAAAGGAACAAAGCCTCACCCCCACACAATCAGAAAAAGCAAGCATCAGCAGTTGAACTGGCCACAGGTTGCAAATAGAGAGTTTTTACACTGATCCTGCTCAGA
Source organism: Emys orbicularis (assembly GCF_028017835.1). Classification (NCBI taxonomy): domain Eukaryota; kingdom Metazoa; phylum Chordata; order Testudines; family Emydidae; genus Emys; species Emys orbicularis. The sequence goes on along the minus strand of NC_088686.1, from coordinate 94,412,876 downwards.
AAGGAACTGGTGACTACAGCTGCAGGTGACGTGTACATTCCACCAGGAAGTCTGATGTAGGATGCACCCTTATAAAAGCAACATTGTAGTGCTTTGAGTTCAGATGGTTCCTGGCCTGGGCTGTGTGCAGGAGCATGAACACAAAAGCCACGCTTGATCAAAACTGTGTAATCAGTTTTTCAGAGATTCAGTACTATTTCAAACACAAAATTATTTTCCAATAGCTTTATTAAATTGTTAAAAATGTTTTGCAAATCATTCCACTCCCCCACATCAAAAGCATCTGAAATTATAAATTCCGCTGTCATGGTGGTATACTAGAATTATTTTTTCAGGACTAATTAAAAAATTGAGTCAGGATTATGACAGTGTTTAAACTGTACTAAGCAAATATGTTTATGCTCATCTGATAGAAACCACAATCCAAGAACAATACAAGATTAATAAAATATTTATCTCAAGAAAGCTCATTTAGAGCTTGGAAATAATCATGTTTGTTATTAAAACGAAATTGGTACTTTTGTAAGCCTCATTGCTTAATTAAAAGTATTTAGCTCCTCCATAGCACAGCTTTGAAAAGATCTGGGACTTTTTAATTTTGTGGCATCAGGATGTAATGTCTCCTGACAACTGTTATATTCTCCCTTGCTAGAAGAAACAGCATATGAGGGTCAGATCTTCATTGACAAAGAGTGCTTCCAGCTACGGTGTACTTGGTGCTGGTATATAGACAACAAAGCAAGTGGCAATGTGCAAGTGAATAAAATAAAATAAAACAAAACAAACGGGAGTAGCCATTCCTGAGAACCCCTAAAGCACAACTCTGCTCCCTGTAGAACGCAAATATAAAAGGTGGATAATTGCTAAAGTTAATAAGAACAATTTATTGTGGTTTGTATAAAAAAAAAAATCACAAAAACAAGAACTAGAAAAAAATCCAGTTTTCTGACGTATTTGTCAATATACAGTGTAATTAAAGTAATTTGATTTCCTAAAACCCAAAACTAATGAAAGTTTTATCACAACTAGGATTAAACATTTTATTAATACAACTTTTATTTCTATAATAAAAATGCATATAATCCAAATTATTAATAATCCATGTCTTTATGAGTTTGCTGCTACATTACTTTGCTTGCTTTGTTTTGGCAGATGCACTAAGCAAAATCAGATTCTAACAGTTTGACCTCTCTCACTTCTTATGTCCTCCAGGGCATAATGAAACTCAAGATACAATCCCACAGCAGTTAATGAAGCTTAACCTCACACCCTCTTAATTACCAATGCATTACACCAACTATAGACATCATACTTCTCTCTAAGCTATTTTACAATGCTACAGAAGTACTACTGTGCTATTATTTAGCACCATAATCCAGGCTATATGTGAAATCCCTCTTAAATAAAATCCTTTGAACCTTGCAGGTTTTGATAACTGCATAATTAACACTAAAGAATCTTAAACATTATCCTATTTATTAATACATAAATAGTTATTCAAAACAGCTTTATTTTTAAGTGTATTTTGCAAAGCAGTTATTGCCACAGGTGTGATTACGGAATGTTTGAAAGAAAAGAAAAAAACTAAAGGATATGACTCACTGTTGATCTCCATTTGCAGCGATATTTAAGTAGTTTTAAACCCACACAAATATAAATGCTTCTTCATTATGTTAATTTTTAGCATTTAAAGGATACCAGTTGGTCAGTCAGGAAGGGTAAATACTTCATTTTAATAATGTATTACATAATTGTTATTTTAACCAAGAAAAACTGAAGAGGATTCCATTTCTTTTGGAAACACTTTTGAAGACAAGTACTATTGTTCATGAATACAAGTGACTGGACACAGAATATATTTTCGCCAATGCCCCACGCCCATACAATAGTTCATTTCCATCTCCAGGTGAGATTTAGTTCCTTTCATATTCTTTTCTGGACATTCATAGTAGAGAATGGATGCCAATAGAAGTTAAATCTGAATCAGAGGGCAAACAAATCCTCCCTTACATGTATTCAAAAAAAAGATAACTAAATGGAAGTTTGCCAGTGACTACAGATCCATCATGTGACCAGAGATTTTCTCATTTTGAAAAGTTCTTTCTCTACTATACATATGTGCATACATATGCAAAGTCTATGGGTTAAGAGTCATGTATTTCTCTTTTTCATGAGTTCCTGTCACCATAACTCTTTCCAACAACATGTAAACTAGGAATACATAGGGGAGGTTAATCTGTTTTTTCTTTCATTATTCTCTGAATTAGTTCAGGAAAATCTCAACAGGACAGGATGAATAAAATAAAAAGGAGAACACCACAATAGGAGTAACAAGGAGAGCCCCATTGAAAAAGTTGAAGGTATCAGAGGCCCAAATCCTGAAAAATGTTATGTACATGCTAAGCTTTCAGGACGTCAGTAGCCCCAATGGCTTCAGTGGGATTATTCATAGGCTTAAACATGTGTTTAAATCTTTGCAGGATCAGAGCAATACAGAAAATATTTTTCCTAATTTCCTTCATCATTGCTAAAGTGATAATGGACACAGTATAAATAATCACTTCAAGGAAGCATACGATCAGTAGTATTTACTTTACTGTCACAAGCCATATAATACCTAATTCATCAGAAAAGTGTGGCAGCTCAGCTTTTCACTATTTTGATCATTGCATGTAGGATTTTCCTCTCTGACTGTTCCTTTTTGCCATTTGTTTGACTTCTCCTTATTCCAAATAAATATTGCCCCTCTGCTTGAATAGTATTACTGGCCTGATAAGCATTATCTTTGGTTAATCCATTTATTTTTCTTTAAAACTATACAAGAACTGAATCACAGACTCCAAGGACAGAAGGGACCATTGTGATCATCACTGTGATGACTTTGCTTTAAAGAAAGTGATTAGACCAGCGGTTCTCAAACTGTGGGTTGGGACCCCAAAGTGGGTCACAACACCATTTTAATGGGGTCGCCAGGGCTGGCTTAGATTTCCTGGGGCCTGAAGCTGAAGCCCAAGCCCCACTGCCCGGGGCCGAAGCTGAAGTCCAAGGGCTTCAGCCCTGGGCAGCAGGGCTCGGGTTACAGGCCCCCTGCCTCGGGCTGAAGTCCTTGGGCTTTGGCCCCTCCATCCAGGGCGGCAGGGCTCAGGAAGGCTAAGGCTAGGTCTACACTACCCGCCTGAATCGGCGGGTAGAAATCGACCTCTCGGGGATCGAATTATCGCGTCTCGTCGGGACGCGACAATCGATCCCCGAATCGACGCTCTTACTCCACCAGCGGAGGTGGGAGTAAGTGCCGTCGACGGGAAGCCACGGAGGTCGATTTTGCCACCGTCCTTACAGCGGGGTAAGTCGGCTGCGATACGTCGAATTCAGCTACGCTATTCGCGTAGCTGAATTTGCGTATCTGAAATCGACCCCCCCCTGTAGTGAAGACCTGCCCTTAGGCTTTGGTCCCCCCTCCTGGGGTCATGGAGTAATTTTTATTGTCAGAAGGGGGTCGCAGTGCAATGAAGTTTGAGAACCCCTGGATTAGATTTAGATCATCTGAAATTAGTGCACATGCTATTTGGCAAAACTGCTGCAGGATGAACAGTGTTGATCTAAACAGATTTTTGAAAAACTTACTCACAGAGACATTTTGAGGTAAATGAGTAGCAGGAATTATATTGCATCAATTGAACATGACAATTCTGAAAAGTTTGATTTTAAAATACAATTTGGTAACGCTTCTACATGTAAGACGGAAACAAAATGCTGACCGAAGTGCTCTGTTTTTATAATTTGGTCTTTTAGTTATATTTTTTAGTGTATGTTTGGTAATCATGTGTAATATTATGCGCCCAGCAATTATGTAAGTGATTCAATATTCTCAGATATGACATTATAGATTTTGATATTCTAAATCAAAAACAAAGATCTAATGAAAAGAAAACCCACTAAGCAAGCAAGCAATGAACAGCAGTCATGAAACCTGGAGTTTAAATCTAAACATTTGTTCTCTTAGGTTCCTGCAAATCTTTCCACGATTAGGGACTGAATCAACTCTGAACTCCTTCTTGCATGATCCTTGTTTAAAAATGGCCTCAACGTTATTTTCTCCGAGAGAAACAAAGAACCTTTTCCCCATTATAAACATGCTCTTTCACACTCATGCCTTCCCTGTTTCAAGTTTTATCTTGAATTATAATTGTAGGAAGGCTTGAAATAGACATTCTATTCACCAAATATACACGAAAAAGAAAACAAGGAAGAAATAAGATCCTACACAATTAGCTTTTAAATTTGGAGGCACATGCTAGTGCCAGCTTCTAAAAGTTGTAGAAAGCTGAAAATTAAATCTAAAATTAAATATTTAATTCTTCTTCATTTCTGATGACACTACCAAATGGCTATCTTTTCTTCAGAAAGAGAAATAACAGAAGGTGGAAGAAGACTTCAATAAGAAAATGAAGGCGAATACAAGCTTCACCTTCTAATAGTAGAACCTGGAATTAGATTTCTATATATGTGATAAACGTAATTGCTCACTATTGGCACTCAGGCCCAAACAGCATTTGGGACCTTCATCTTCACTTCTTCAGCAGCATGTTGTTATAGTTTTATGTAGTACTGTTATGACAGTGAAACCTTGTGTACTTGGCTGAGATGCACAGGAAAGTTTCAGAAGTACAACTCTTTAAAGATATGAATGTGGAAGTTCAGTTAGGGAAGAGGAACTGGCATAATCAAAAGAGATGGCAGAACCTTTCCTATAAACTGATATTAAGCAGGAACTTTGGAGATGTATCAGCTAGGTCACTTTGATAAGCTCATGCAATTTGAAAAGTACAGTCATCAAAAGTGTGAATCAGAATGCAAACCTGCTTGTACACATTTTCCAATGATTCAATTTCTTTGATGTGCATCCAAATAATAACTAAAAATGCCATCTTCTGAAGTAAACATGTATCCTTACGTTCACAAAGAATTCCTTTGCAGTAGGAGACAGTGCAGACCACTGTATTAAATTAGGACATCTGCATCCCAAAAGGTTAATCTGGAAGTTTTAGGCACCAGTCAGATTACTCTTCCCAGATTTGTCACTCCTCCTTTGGATGAAAAGCTTTATCTACTGGTTTGTCTACAAGAGGAAATTTACTGGTATAGTTATAATGCCATAGTTATATCTATGTAATTCCTTGTGTGGACACTTATTAAGAATTTTTTTTTCTGATTTAGCATATGTCACTTTCAAAGTATAAACTAAAAGGTGCTCATTCTGGAATAAGTCTATCCACATGGGGAGCTATTCTGGTATAATCATAGTGGTACAGTTATCCCAATAAATTTCCACATGAAGACAAACCCTACCTATGAAATCTCCAGTCTCAGCCTAAGAGCACTCTTTTTGTTAAATCAACACCAAGCCCAGGTAAGCAAATGTTTTCAGATTTTTGCCCACTAGATCTTCAGTGTTCATTTCGTAGCCTGGATAAAACTCTTATTTTGCTTTAATTAAGGATGATAAACAGTACTTCCACATAGTAATTGTGGGTGTGACTTGCAGCTTTTGAAGACATACCTATGTTAGCTTGAACTCTAGCTAGCTTGCTACAAAACAGAAGTGAGGACACGACACCACACGCCACACAAGCACATATTACACCCCCCTCCTCCATATCACCCTCACTTCTATTTTTAGCTAACTATAACAAAGAGTGTGGGTAGGCCTATATGATCCACAAATTATGCCCGTGGCTGCAGCATAGATGTAAAGATACTCTCAAGTACATGAGCTTTATAGGTACTCAGAGATTCTCATCCAAACTGGGGGATAGGAGGAATGAGAAATGTAGTGAACCCAAAGCAGATTAGATATTTTTGAAACGACCAGGCAACGGAGATATGAAAATAGATACCTTTGATATTTGTGTGTGTTGCTGAACCAGCAAACCTGGGAGAGGGCGCAAAGGTTGCTTTAAGACCACCTTTTAGTTCCTTGTTCCCTGGGGCTGCCAGGAGTCACTTCAGTCCCCAGCCTAACTTGAGCAGATGTAGGGCTGTCCTAATTCAGTTGACTGCAGTGGCCTCCAAAGGGCAATTCAAAGGTGTGGGGGGGGGGGGGGGGGAGGGAGAAAGAGGGCTGGATTAGGGGTTGGTTTCATAGAGTCAGTTACAACAGATTTACATTGCCTTGGGATCCTCCAGTTAATTTGAATTATTTTTCTCTTCAGCTATTTGAATACTGATAATTTCTTATGGTGGTGTGTTCTATTTCCTCTTATTTTATGTCTAAAAGACCCCTGATATTGACTGCTAAAATAATTTCACACGTAAGTGTCCTCATGCTGGCTTCTAATAATTTACAAAAGGGGTAGAGAAATGTAATTTGAGTTGATAATCACTAATTTCCTAACCAGATAGCCGTTAAAACATTACTGTATACTGTTGCATACAAAGGGAGAACAGTGTTTTTATTTTATAGGTAAAATTCCCATCAAGATAAGTTACACAAAATTAAAAGACCTGTAAACTTATTCAGTGTTAGGGGGAAATGTGAGTTGGGATCCAGGAGTTAATGGAGATTTCATAATTATAGAAATTATATATTGGAAAAAATCTCTTATGCCATCCAGTCCACCTCCCTTTCAGTGTAGATGGCTCTTTGTAGCATAGCCTCAGGCCAAGATTTTCAAAAGTAAGGATCCTGATTTTCAGAAAGTGCTGGACTCCGTCCCTCTTAAAATTAGACTCCTTTGAAGGATCTCATATTGGATACCTAAAATCATTAGGCACTTTTGATAATGTTGGCCTTAGTCCTTTCTCCAGTCTAATTTTAAATAGCTCAAATGAGAGGCCTTTCACCACTTCCATACAGCGACTCTTCTTTACATCAAACCACAAAACTCCGAGATTATATTCCTTCTCCATGAGACCACAGTCCAAATACAGCATTAAATTCTAGCATCTCAATGATAGAAATTAACAAATCAGAAGACGTTCTAAGAACAAAAAAAATTTAAAGGAATTTTTAAAAGAGTTAAATTCATATAGCTTGGCAATGACTAAGAGGTGATGTATAAATCTACAAATACCTAAAAAAGAAAAGGAAAGAGAGGAATTACTTACTATGGAGTTGTACCAGTGGATTTTACTAGTATAAAAGGAACAACATTAAAGAAAAAGTAGAGCAAATATTAGGAAAAGCTTTATAACAGTGAGAGCTACTAGATTATAGAATAATGTGTCTCCCACCTTTCCCACCCATGTTTCTTCCAACACTGTACAAATGCTCTTTGAATACCTCTTCAGGTCTGCTTCTCATAGACTAGCCCTCCTATAACTCTGAATGCAGTGAAGACCACATGACTTGAGACATTTAGAACAAAGTGACATGGGCTAGAAAATGTACGGCAGAAAAAAAATCTGACAGATGGGGACACTAGATAAGTGTGTAATATATAAACAACTTTAACTATATCTGATACAGTTTTGTAACAGTTAATTCTTAATTTATTTTATACCAATTTTTATTCTCCTTTTTTAGCGATTGTCCTATTGCTTCAATTGAAAAAGTACTAAAGCAAATGGATTTTCACCTATGCTATTATTCAGAGATTACCAAATTACAACTTCATGAGTTTTTCAAAAAAGTATTATTTAATCAATAAGGAGCTGACATTATTTGGGCTATTTTTATACAGAGAGGGGTTTGTTTTGTTTAATTTTTGGTGCATTTTGTTTTTTGCACTTTATTATACACATTAAATGTATTTAGGGAAAGGATGGTGGGGGGAAGACAGGAAGGAATAAGCTAAAAGGAAAAAAACAAAGGAAGGGTGAGGGAGGTAAGAGGGGAAGGGGAGGAAAAGAAAGGAAGGATGGAAAGAAGCATTAAGGACAAGTGAATGTAGGCTGAAGAGAAGTGACTGAGGAGATGGTGGGAAGGGGCTGGAGCATATACCCAGTTGGCACATGAGAAGAACAATGAGAGTAGAACTGTAGAAAACATAGCTGGATGACATCATCTGTGTCCAAATATGCCTGCTGCTGAAAATACTTCTGCAGCAGTGTCTCTGGTTGGCTTTACCATGTAGTTTCTTTCTTTCTTTTGTCCATACGGCTAGGGGGCAAATATGGGATCCTAATATCTCTATCATGAGGGGTAGGGAAGGGTTGTCTCCCCTGCACAGTTCTGGGTCTGAAGGTCATTGTGGGGAAGGGGTAGTCCGCAGCTGGGTCTCATCTTTCTCTTTCCCCACTATGTGATGAAGTATTTTGCTGAAACGGCTTGAGCAGCTGATCCTTCTAGCTTGAATCTAACACCCCCAAGTTGGCTCCACCCATTGACATATATTTTGAACAGTGGTTTACTTTTAAAGTCTGTCCTCCCGCCATGCACACACATACACACGCTATACAGACTGGAGTAATAAACTGATTGGATTTTTATAATGTGGCAGTCACAGTGAAATGAAGAGAATAGGTCTAAGAAACAAAATAAAATATTTTATTGTATATTTCTTTTTTGTCAAGGTTACATATAAAAACCTTTATTTTAATTTCAAGCCTAACTTTACTCATTTTTCAGTAGCAAATTTTATTAAACATATTAAAATGTAAAATGGCAATTTCACATTCCCACTCTAATCAAGTTCAACAAAGGGTTGGCTCCAGTCTTTTATTTTACGATTTCTTACATAATGGAAGTGAAGTATACCATAATAAATCTTCTAACACAAACTCCTAACACTTTGTACATTCTTACTTATGGTGGAGACTTGTCTTTTAGATAAGTATACTGACTGAACAGAAATGCTCTGAAATGTTTAAAATATCCTGTTAAAAACATCATGTATATTGTTCTATAGGATTTTCTACAGGGGTGTAATTTTTTAGTGTTACATCTTAATGCTGACTTCCTGAAGGAGCTTTGACTACAATAGGCATGAATATGTTTTGAAAGGATGATGGATAAATTGCTGGGTGGTAATATAACATATCTTAGGCAGCTGATGGGGCTTTTTTTCTTCTACTTGTCTTTTAGTTATACACAGTTTTAAGATAATTATGGTCTATAAGATTGTCTTTTCCCCTTTCCAGTACCAGCAATATTTGTCTTGGTTACAGGTTCCAGAAACACCCAATCATACATCATAAAATTAATGCAGGGCAATTATAGCATTTAACATTGCACTGTATGTACAAACTGTCAATGTCCTTGTTTTGGTCAGTCATTTTCTGGATTAGTTGCCGGTGACAGGTTTTTAAGATGCAATAGTTTATTTAAATATTAGTTAAACTATAGCATGCTGAACTCATTGCCATAATTTTATCTAAAGAAAACTGACAGTTTATATAACTCATGGTTTAAGAAAGATAAAATCTTTGTCTTTCCACTGACTGCAACTCTACAATCCTCACATTCTCCAAAGCTCGGTTAACCAAAATTCTTAGTTACATGAATGTTGGGATACCATTAAAAAGAAACTAAATATCAAGACCCTAAAATTGAGACACTGCTCAAAATGCATTTACGGGAAAATTTCTAATGACGTTTCTTTGTATGATTCACAAACAAAACTGGACTTTGAATGAAAAATCCGTTTAAAGAAGATAAATGTTGACGTTAAAGAATCATCATGTTTTCCATAAACCTCCTGCCCCTTTCTAATAAATCAAGGGTAGCACAGAACAACATATATTGACTTATAACATTGAAATATAAAATGAAGAATTGTTAATGGTAAGATTAAGAGCTTTGATAGCTATATTTTTAATGATTTGTAATTATGTACAGTGAATGAGCACAATTGATGCAACATTTAGGCCAAACCTTTGGCCGACATAACTGTGGTTTTGTCAATTCTTCTTTTACATAGAATTGCTACTCTGATTAAAATGTTTTGTGACAGAACAAAGATAACATGTATTGAAAGAAGTAAGTAGAACATATCATGATAAACATATGATAAATAAAATATATAATGATATATAAAAACCTCCTTTCTCCAGGATAACCCAGGATAGGGTGTCACAAATACAAAATGACCCAGAAACTGCAAATCCGGCAGGAAAAATACAGAAGTTGGGTAACTGAAGCTTGCGCATGCATAGTGTACGGGTTACCTAAAATCCAAAGGGCTGATGTGCTAAAAGCCACTTGGATAAAGATTAAGTAATCTGCAACATAGACATATATAAAAGACCTAAGTGAACATGGGCCCAAACTGGAGAAACACTACACCAGAAACTCAAGAATGGGACAGAAGGACCAGACCCTGAGATCAGAGAAGGCGACAACTATCCTGGAAGATGGAAAAACTTCACAATGCCCCAGAATGTGGTAACTTGGGCCCATTTACCAATTCTATCTTGTCTATTATAAAATATATGTTCAGACATTGTAAGTGACAACAATTCTGTCTGAAATTATATAAATAAAGACAAAAAATGATTAAGCCTAAATTAGGTGGATTTGTGACTCCGTTTCCCAACTTTCACCCCCAGCAATGAAGGCCAGATATAATGTCCTCCAAAGTTTGACTTTTTGGTGAGTTCCAGTCCTGAGAAGCTCAGAGGTTCCATAGGAGAGGACCTCTAATCCAAACTATCTGAAAACCCTTTATTCCAAAAGCTAAGTAAGCTAGTTTTTGGGAAAAGTCTTAAGTTTCCTGAGCGTTAGCGACCCAAGTACATTCTGGGCCACAGAGCAGAGGGAATTTGAATGCAATGACTGAATAGGTTCCTACTGAGTATATGTATCCCCATGCTGTACCCCACACTCTGCTTCCCAGGCAACGAGTGGTTGCTAGTGCCACTCCCAGGCTGACTTCATGTAAGTAATGTAGGCTGACCGCCATTAAAGGCTCTACACTACTATGTACAGAGCACTAGGCCCCCACTAACATCAATGGGATGTGCTTTGTGGAACCAAAGACAGAGTGCGTAGGACATTTCAGGATCAATCCCGGAATACAGTCACTGAAGCGCACATATGTAGATAATACACTTCCAGAAAGATACACATAGCAGAAGCACAAGTGTAGCACTTATGAAGGTTTTTTGCACTTTTATTGAGGTCTACAAGGATCTTTTTAGCAAGGGAGAAACTCAGTATTCAAAGTAGTGGCAAAATTGTGCATACAAGCTGCTGTCACAACAACCCATATTTCTTTTCCCCCAGTTTGATTACTACTTTGCCAAATTTTCTCAGTTATAGCAATCTTAGGTGTTATCATTGTAATAGGAACATATTTTAGAAAAATGAAATTTAAAGATTGCCAATGTCCCTTTACCTTTTTTTGTTTAAATATCATATTAAAAATGACTAATCATTACAAAATAGTTATATTAAAAAAGGAAACTTAGAGCTCTCTTTGTAGTATATCGGTCAAAATCTATATATTTCAAGGTTTCTCGATAGTATTTCATTTAAAATTTCTTAGATATAAACACAGGAAACAGCAGCTATATAATTATGAGAGACACACCAAACTGTTTTTCAAACTACTTTGAAATTAGCTTAATTACTATTTATAACAGATAATCAAGAAAATACATTATTTACAATTTCATCTAAGAAAATCAGTGTGTATAATGTAGAATATATATTTTAGAACCTTATTAAATTAATCAAGGGATTAACTTTACTTTGTAAACAGGTTTGTAAAAATATCTGGATTAATAAACTATAATCTAATGTATCAATTTTTTTACCTTTAAAATGTCAGCAGGATCCTCTTTAGCAGAAGCAACAAACAAATTATGTCCACAGACTATTCCCTCTGCGAGGAAATACTTGAACAACAAGTTGGAGTAAATACCGTATTTATCTTCCTCTGTGGAAATAGAGGGTTTTTTGGTTAGTCACACAATGCAAGGTGTGTGTGTGTGTGTCCCACCTTTCCCACCCATGTTTCTTCCAACACTGTACAAATGCTCTTTGAATACCTCTTCAGGTCTGCTTCTCATAGACTAGCCCTCCTATAACTATGAAGAGCCAGTGAGGAACCCAGAAGCACAAGCTAAGCAAGATGAATCCAAAGCTTTAGATGTATGACTCCGTGAGAGATTTTATTTTTGATTTCTCAGACTAGAAAAGGCACAGCCATGGCATTTTAGGACCATCCTGACATACACTGGGTCCATATCCCAGCAGCAATCTCCACCTGAAGACAAGATCCAGGCCTTCTTCACAACTCAGTTTTCCACCAATATCAACTAATTGAGGTTGCAATAGCTCAAAGAACTCAACTGCTCCCTCACCTAATGCTTCTTTTTGAGTCAACAGGAAAGCAAAAGACCAAAATGTGACTCTTTCTTATGCATGATAGAACTATATGCTACTCATCAAGTTGTCATGGCTTTTTATAAAATTTATATGACATTTCACAAGCATCAATGACACATACCAGCTACAGTAATAAGAAATGGCATCCCTCTCTCTCTCTATATATATATTTATTATTTACACATCAGTATTTGTCTGTGGTGCCAAAACAACTCATTTCTGTTTACCAGTTCTCACACCCTAGATGTGTGTGCGTGCACATTCAAGAACAGCAAATAGACATGGAAAAATTTATATAAAACATAAGTCTCTAGAAATTCAATCTTTAAAAGCATTTTTAGTTGGCAAAAGAGCTTCAGGTCGACAATTTGTTTTCAAAGTCACTCTAAGTAAACCTATCAAAATGAAAGACAAGGTCAGAAGCATGAGAGTTTATAGTTGTTTTTTTTCCTCCAGAGAAGCCAGCAAACAAGAGTAGCATAGAGAAGAGTTTTGAGAGGGAGTTCTCCAGGTGAAGGAGGAGCAACTACATAACCCTTGGGGTGAATGTCATCTGTTTGTTTGCTGTATGTTTGCTGCTTGCCACGTGCCTGACTGAAATTTATAGTGTGGTCTGTTTGGCAGGGGGAGTGGGGGAAATATGCTGAGCCTAGTGCTAAAAGCTTCTTTAAGGGATCAAAGCCTTGTTAGGAGCCCTTAACCAGTGGGTGGGGCTACTCCAGGAGAACAGGGTTTTAAAAAGCCAGCTCCTAAGCAATGAGAGGAGCTAGCGAACAGGTGAGTTTTGCGAGGGAGTTTAGAGAGGGAATGAGAGAGCCAGATATACCTAACATTCTCTAAATTTAGGCCAACAAACACCCCCTGCCAAACAAACAAACAAAAGACAAGCAAAAAAACCCAGCAAGAGTAAAATTAATGCAGCAGAAGTCCAGCGGTGGAGTGGTGGATACCCAGTTTATTGCACTGAATGCAGCATGTATGATTACCTGCCTTGTAAGGCCAGAGTGGCTGAACTGTACAAGCTAAATGAGACAGAGAGATACACCGACAAAACTTTCCAGGACACAGTAGAGCAGTCCCAGTCTGACAGCCTTTGTGCTATCGAGGAAGAAGAAAGTCTCGGGGAAGGAGAACATCAAACTGGATTGGAGGGAAACAGTTCCATAGTTGGGACTCTCCTTCTAGATGATGTCATAGTATTCTCTTGCCCTAAGGGTGCCCCTCTGGGAGAGGGGACCCAAGTTATTAGGAAGAGAAGGCAATAGCAATGGGGGATTTGATTTTAGAAATACAGATAGTTGGGTCTGTGATGATCAGGAGAGTAGCATGGTAAGTTGTCTGCCAGGTGTGAAGGTTGTGTATCTCTTGAGACATCTAGACAGACGTATGTGCAGTGCTGGGGACGAGCTGGTGGTTGCGGTACATGTAGGTACCAGTGACATAGGGAAAGGTAGGAGAGAGGTCCTGGAGGCCACATTTAGGCTGCTAGGAAAGAGATTAAAGTCCAGGACCTCCAGGGTAGCATTCTCCAAAATGCTTCCCATTCCATGTGCAGGCCCAAGTAAACAGGCAGAACTGCAGAGTCTCAATGCGTGGATGAGATGGTGTAGGGAAGAGGGTTTTAGGTTTATTAGAAACTAACCCAAAATGGAACCAAATTGTTGGCATGTAAAATTAAAAAGGTCACAGAGGATTTTTTTAAACTAAGGGCTAGGGGAAAACTGACAGGTACGGAGGAGCACATTGTTCTGACAGAGGTATCCCTTAGGGGAGGATCTATTAACAGGGATTCTCTATATCCTAGTAAAGAGGAGAGGATAGTAGTTGAAAAAGTTCAGATAAGAGCTGAAGAGAACAAGCCAAAGGAAAAAGTGTCCCATTCAATTACAGCACTTGAAGGCAGACAACTAACTATTGACACATTTTATAAAAGTGTTTATATACAAATGCAAGAAGTCTAAATGCTGAGTAACTTAAGTGTCAAGTATTAAATGAGGATATTGATTTAATAGGCATCACAGAAAGTTGGTAGAAAAATGATAATCAATGGGACACAGTAATACCAGAGGACAAAATATACAGGAATGACAGAGTAGGTTGTGCCGTTGGGGGAGTACACAGGATCTGATTCAAGAGGTGAATATAACGGAACTGCTTGGTAATAGCAACCATAATGTAATTAAATTCAACATACTTGTGTGGGGAAAATACCAAAAAACCCACCACAGTAGCATTTAACTTCAAAAAGGGGAACTACACAAAAATGAGGAAGCTAGTTAAATGGAAATTAAAAAGGAACATTCACAAGAGTGAAATGCCTGCAAGTTGCATGGAAACTTTTTTATAAACACCATAATAGAGACTCAAATTAAATGTACACCCCACATAAAAAAAAAAAAAAAACCCCACAGTAAGAGGACCAAAAAAATGCCACCATGGCTAAACAGAGTAAACAAGGCAGTTAGAGGAAAAAAAGGCATCCTTTAAAAATTGGAAGACAAATCTTACTGAGGAAATAAAAAGGAGCATCAAGTCTGGCAAAAGTGAAGTATAATTAGGCAGGCCAAAAAAGAATTTGAAGAGCAACTAGCAAAAGACACAAAAACTAAGTAAAAACATTTTTTAAATATGTCAGAAGCAGAAAACCTGCCGAACAATTAGTGAGGCCATTGGATGATTGAGGTGCTAAATGACCAATTAAGCCAAACAAGGCTATTATGGAGAAGTTAAATGAATTCTTTGCATCAGGCCATGTCTATACTTACAATCTTATAGCAGTACAGATGTACTGTACATAGCTGTGCTGCTGCAATTTCACTTGTGTAGCCGCATTATGCCGAGGGGAGAGTGCTCTCCCATCGACATAATAAAAGCAGCTCAACCAAGAGTGGTAGCTATGTCGGCGGGAGATACTGTCTTGCTGACGTAGTGCATTGCACACGAGCACTTATACCATCAAAACTTAATCGCTTGGGGGGTGTCTTTACACACCCCGAGCAACAAAAGTGCTAGTGTAGACATGGCCTCAGTCTTCACCGCAGAGAATGTGAGGGAGATTCACACACCAGAGACATTCTTTTTAGGTGACAAATCTGAGAAAGTGTCCCAGAATGAGGTGCCAATGGAAGAGATTTTGGAATAAACTGATAAGTTAAACAGTAATTAATTAGTAGGAACGCAAATATGAAGCTGCAGAACTACTAACTGTGATATGTAACCTATCACTTAAATCAACTTCTGTACCAGATAACTGGAGGATAGCTAATCTAATACCAAATGTTTTAAAAAACGCTTGAGAGGCGATCCTGGCAATTACAGGCCGGTGAGCCTAACTTCAGTATCAGGGAAACAGGTTGAAACTATAGTAAAGAACAGAATTATCAGACACACAGATGAACCCGATGTGTTGGGGAAGAGTCAACACAGCTTTTGTAATGGGAAATCATGCCTCACCAATCTATTAGGATTCCTTGAGTGGGTCAAATATATGGACAAGGGTGATCCACTGGATATAGTGTACTTGGACTTTCAGAAAGCCTTTCACTAGGTCCCTCATCAAAAGCTCTTAAGCAAAGTAAGCAGTCATGGGATAAATGGGAAGGTCCTCTCATGGATCAATAACTGGTTTAAAAGACAGGTAGCAAAGGGTAGAAATAAATGGTTAGTTTTCACAGTGGAAAGAGGTAAATAGCGGGGTCTTCCAGGGATTTGTACTGGGACAAGTGCTAGTCAACATATTCATAAATGATCTGGAAAAAGGGGTAAACAGTCAGGTGGCAAAGTTTGCAGATGATAACTATTTTGGTTAATTTTGTAAGTCCAAAGCAGACTGCGAAGAGTTACAAAGGGATCTCACAAAACTGGGTGACTGGGCAACGAATATTGATAATTTCACATTGGAAAACATAATCACAACTATACATACAAAATGATGGGGTCTAAAATAGCTGTTACCACACTAAGCAGAGATCCTGGAGTCATTATGGGTAGTTCTCTGAAAACATCTGCTGAATGTGCAGTGGCCATCAAAAAAGCTAAGAGAATGTTATAGCTACGACCTTTCCTAATGTTTTTTATAAGACACTAAGTATCATAATGCCACTACATGAAGCCATGGTATGCCCACACCTTGAAAACTGCATTCAGTTCTGATCACCTCATCTCAAAAAAAGTTATATTAGAAATGAAAAAAGTACAGAGACGGGCAACAAAAATGATTGGGTGTTTGGTACAGCTTCCATATGAGAAGAGATTAAAAAGTTTGGGACCATTCAGCTTTAAAAGGAGATGACTAAGGGGGTATATGCATGAATGTAGTGGAGAAAGTGAATAAGGAAATGTTATTTACCCCTTCACATAACACAAGAAGCAAGGGTCATCCAAAGAAATTAATAGACAGTAGGTTTAAAAAAACAAAAACAAAAACAAACAAACAAACCACACACACAAGAAAGTACTTCTTCACACAACACAGAGTCAACCTATGGAACTCATTGGCGAAGATGTTGTGAAGGCCAAAACTATAACTAGGTTCAAAAAAGAACTAGGTAAGTTCACGAGGATTGGTCCATCAATGACGATTAGCCAATATGGTCAAGGATGCAACTGGGTGTACCTAAACCTTTGACAGATGCTGGGATTAGACGACAGGGGATGGGTCACTTGATAATTGTCCTGCTTGGTTTATTCTCTCTGAAACATCTGGCATTGGCCACTGTTGGAAGACAGGATACTGGGTTAGATGGACCATTGGTCTGTCCCAGTATGGCCATGCTTATGGTTAAGTAATAAATGTTAAAAGAGACAGGTGAAATCATGGTCCATTAAAGTCAATGGCAACATTTTCATTGACTTCAAAAAGAAAAAGAAAAAAAAGAGTCAGAATTTCACCATGTAAAACAATTCCTTTATTTGAGCTTTTTCCTGTGTTGTTAGCTAAGCACCTGAATTTACTAAAAATTCAATGTCCCACTTGGTTTCAGATGACTAAAACAGCATTTACCATTACTCCAAATTAACACTGATTTAACTCAGATAAGACTAACTCTACATTAGTAGACTCAAGGAGCTAGCAGAAGCATTGGTAAGGATTACATTGGTATCCCTTATGGAGGGAATGTAGCTGCCTTTTATATCTCAAGTTTGCTTTTTGAGGTCTGGTTAGATCTTTGGCTGCTCCTGAAGACAAAAGGAAAAACAACAGCCAAGACTATCTCTTCCCCCCTTCAACCAAGCCTAGGGGTGTGTGACTTTTCTCAAAAAAAATTCAGATTTTGCTACAATAATTTATGCCTTTGTCACATTTTTATTAGGGAGTGCTTCTCACCAGAACATGAGATGAACTGGCTACAAATTGGCTTCTACATGCAGTTTAATATGCTGGTTTAAATCTAAAGCCCTAACCGTAAAAACTCTAGCTACCCAGAAATCAAGGTAATGACATGGTATAACAATAAAAAATTAAAATAGATTGGGACCTGGTTATCTGAAAGAAACCATCTGTCTCCATATAATACCATGCAGTTATGGTTAGTGGAGGTGATTCAGCTAGATCCTCTTCCATCTGAAGGAGAACGGTAAGGACCATTAGCATGACATTCTTCATGAGGGGTCTTCAACTTTGAAATATGCTCTTGTTCTTGGTCCACCAGAGCCTGGATTTATTAATTAATTTATTAATCTTACAGATATGTTGCAAAGCCCATCTTTCCTCATGAGGTTTTGGAGTAGGAGTGGGATGAGTCTCATTGACTTGAATGGAGCCAGGATTTCTCATGTTTATGGAATATGAGTCAATATTACATTTTTTGAAGATAGCTTATGATATTGTGTATAGTATTTGAATCCTCTCTGTGCCATTGTTGTTATCTATTTCTTGATCATCAGCAGTGTGCTCCAACTTGTGCAGAACAAAATAATATAGTCCATGACCTGAGGAGCTTGCAATCTAAAAAGTTAGACGTTGGGGATAGTAAGGATCATTTAAGTAAACATATTTACATGTGTACTTGTTATAACAGGCTACCCGGTTACAGTAGGTTGTATCATTTCTTATTCCTATAATACTAGAACTACAAAGAATATGAAGGTGACACCATGGTAAAAAGGTATTACAATCCCCCAATCACCACCACATCTAGGATCATGAGTGGTTTTGTTGCTTCATAAATTTTTCTGTGATATACTTATCACTTAATAAGAGGTGGGAATCATTAAAGTCTGAGGAACACTCAATTTCTCAGATAACTCCAAAACAATATTTTGCAATAAACTTGCAATTTAGTCAAAAAAAAGAGAGAGAGAAAAAAGAAAAAATTAACTCAGTGTGACAAATGTCATCCTAACATTAGCTTTTATTTTAGGCTACTTACATTGGTTTCTATCATACTGAACTTAGAGTGGGAATAGGAAAATAAACTGTCAGAGAGCAATCTAAATACAAAACACCTCAGTCTGCTACAGTACTCAAAGGATTAAATGCGTCTCAGAAAGCCTTTACAAACAATGTATCCTGAATGGTTAAAGTCAATGCATCTGTAAGGATCCCTCAGTTCTTCAATTTGTCATATAGAGAATAGCTTTTTATTGATTCATTTCTAGGTCACTAAACTTTTGTTGTATTCAAAAGATCTAAAGTGCACTCAGATAGGGCTTTTCTGATAGTGTCCATTGTACCCAGGCTTTAATAGTTACGTTACTATTCAAAGCCTAAAGAACACAGCTCTGATTTTTTAAAATTGTTTGGTACAGGTATTTCAGCAGCATAGCAATTAGTTTCTTTTATGGTTAAAATATTTTGCAAGTTCTCGACAATTTATCTGAAAACAAAAATTTATTGTAGCAATCAAAAAGTGAAATGTCCCAAATTATATTCTTTAAATTTGTCTCCACTTGTCTCCTTTTCTGAAAGAACCACCTCTATCCTAACAGTCTGTGTTGATGGGGACTGAAACTTAAGCATGTACTACTCACATGAAGCCGTAGGCACTTCAGGCAGGACCCCAAATCTTTGTGTTTAGCTTCCATTCTAAACAGTACTCCCATCAGTAGCATTCACTGTGCACCATACCTCTAGCTGGTAAGGCACACAAGCATAGAAGAATCCCGCAGCTGCAGACTCTGTTCCTGGGTCCAATCATTGCAATTCAGACAAACAGTCCACAGCTTCCCCTACTTTCTCTGAACAAAGAACATTTCCACAGCTAAGTGGCAGGTGAGTAACTAGTGAAGCATAAAACTGCACAAGAAAGATTCTTTACCTAGAAGTTACCCATGTTGTCTACATGACAAATCCTCTCATGACCCTGCAGTTTAGGAGAGCAGATAACTAGTTTATCATCATTATTCTCTGGTCTCCTCTTACAGCAGCTGACAGGAAAATATAGCTATCAATATACAGAAATGGTAACTCAGTGTAAGGCCATGCTGATACTGGAGAATAAGGAACCAATTCCCAATTCTTACTCTGTGCTTGGAGTAGGCTCAGTGAGCACATTATAGAAATTTTATTCCTCTTTTGCATCAGTTGGCTATATTTACCACTCAGGGTACACCTTGCTGTCTGATTCACACCAGTAATATTAAAGAGGAAGCTACCAGCTCTTCGGAGGCACAGGCAAGATGTTTTATAGAGGCTGCTAGAGCATGAGAGAAGACCCATTAATAGAGAAATCAAATGTGCCAGCTGGGCATTAGCTGTAGTATATTTTAATGTAGCTACAAACTTATATACAAGTTAAGGACAAGATCCCTAATGGAACTATATTGATTTACACCAGCTGAGGATGTGGACAAAAGACTACAAGTAAAAGAGTAAGTAAAACTGTATCCAATTGATACGAGTTATTCTTGTTAGGGGTTGGGTTAAGTATTTGAGGAAAAACACACCAAAAAAATCCAAACAAACTGCGATGTGTGGATTAGAGCTGTTGATGAATCGCAGTTAACTCACGTGATTAACTCAAAAAAACTAATTGTGATTATTAAAAATAATCGCAGTTTTAATCGCACTGTTAAGGAATAGAATACCAATTGAAATTTATTAAATATTTTAGGATGTTTTTCTACATTTTGAAATATATTGATTTCAATTACAATATAGAATACAAAGTGAATAAAGCTTACTTTATCATTTTTACAGTGCAAATATTTGTAATACAAATAATAATATAAACAAAAGAAATAGTATTTTTCAATTCACCTCATACAAGTACTGTAGTGCAATCTCTTCATCATGAAAGTGCAGCTTATAAATGTAGACTTTTTTGTGTTACACAATTGCACTCAAAAACAAACAATGTAAAACTTTAGAGCATACAAATCCACTTAGTTCAGGAAATAATGCTACCCGCTTCTTATTTACAATAATCACCAGAAAGGGAGAACAGGTGTTCTCATGGCACTTTTGTAGACGGTATTGCAAGGTATTTACGTGCCAGATATGCTAAACATTCGTATGCCCCTTCATGCTTTGGCCATCACTCCAGAAGACATGCTTCCATGCTGATGACGCTCGTTAAAAAATAATGTTTAATTAAATTTTTGACTGAACTCCTTGGGGGAGAATGGTGTCTCCTGCTCTGCTTTACCCACATTCTGCCATATATTTAATGTTATAGCAGTCTTAGATGATGACCCAGGATGTTGTTCATTTTAAGAACACTTTCACCGCAGATTTGACAAAATGCAAAGAAGGTACACATGTGAGATTTCTAAAGATAGCTATAGCACTCGACCCAAGGTTTAAGAATCTGAAGCGCCTTCCAAAATCTGAGAGGGATGAGCTGTGGAGCATGCTTTCAGAAGTCTTAAAAGAGCAAGACTTCGATGCAGCAACTACAGAATCCGAACCACCAAAAAAGAAAAACAACCTTCTGCTGGTGGCATCTGACTCAGATGATGAAAATGAACACGCGTCCGTCCGCACTGCTTTGGATCATTATTGAGCAGAACCCATCATCCGCATGGATGTATGTCCTCTGGAATGGTGGTTGAAGCATGAAGGGACATACAGCTCTTTAGCACATCTGGCACGTAAATATCTTGCAATGCTTGCTACAACAGTGCCATGTGAGTGCCTATTCTCACTTTCAGGTGACATTGTAAACAAGAAGCAGGCAGCATTATCTATTGAAAACGTAAAGAAACTTGTTTGTCTGAGCGATTGGCTGAACAAGAAGTAGGACAGAGTGGACTTGTAGGCTCTAACATTTTACATTGTTTTATTTTTCAGTGCAGTTATTTTTTGTACATAATTCCACATTTGTAAGCTCAACTTCCATGATAAAAAGATTGCATTACAGTACTTGTATGAGGTGAATTGAAAAATATTATTTCTTTTGTTTTTTACAGCACTAATATTTGTAATCAAAAATATAAAGTGAGCACTATACACTTTGTATTCTGTGTTGTAATTGAAATCAATATATTTGAAAATGTAGAAAACATCCAAAAATATTTAAATAAATGGTATTCTATTTTTTTTTTTTAACAGCGTGATTAATCATTTGATAGCTCTAGTGTGGATCATGTTTATAAAGACCCTTTTAAAATGGCATAAGGGCCCTTGAAAACTTCCAGAAGATAACTAGTAGCGTACTTATTTAAAAAGCAGAAAGCTATCTGGGGAGAAAATTTGCAGCAATATACAAATACCACTTTTTGTAGAAAGTCTAGACAGGTTGCCCTAAAGCTGTCAAAAACTGTCACAATCCATCAGTATTGATATTTTTTTCTCCAGACAATACTACAATACAGTGGTGTGACCTAAGGTGAGTCTTTCTTTAGCGACAAAACATCTCACCAAAACTGCTGCAGGTTATGAGATGTGATTGTTTTAATCATCTTCAGTATCTGAAATTCCATTTAAAGCTATTTTACTAATGTCCACAGTTACTAAGCTTGAGGGAATTTAGTCCGTGTCACTTGCATTTAATTAGCACACGCCAAAACCAGAGTTGGCAAACATATATGTTACAATATTTGGCATTCAGCCATTCTGCAGGAAGGTGAATTTTGACATGTTGTATTTTGTATAATTATATTTGGCAAATCACTGATTTGTACCTCTCCAGAGATTACCTTTTTAAACTTTTTAAAAGGTGATAAAGTCAATTATATTGACAAGTGAAGAGTACCCTTATCAGTCAGGTTAAATTGCATGTCTAACAAAAATAATAGTAGCTAATTAAAGTAGCTGAAACTGCTTCAAGGCTTAGAATGTACAAGTATAGTCCTGCCTCTAACAAAATACATGTTATGGTTTAACATTTTTTTTTTAACCTGACCTCAGCTACCGAACAAAACCCTCTGATATGATAACCTTTAAAACCTTCAACTATCAGTGACCTCGACAAATGGCAAAAGCAACAACAAAAGCTTAACTTTTTTAAAGTGTGTAAGAATTGTGACATTCAATCCAGGTTCCTATACTGTGTGCACCACTGTGTTAACCGAGTCCTTCAAAACTACAGTACATAGTACTGTCTTTAGAAATTAGGCATGTAGCATGATTAAGGCACACATTTTAAAAATTAAAAAAACAGAACACTTTTCTGGTGATATTTTTTAAGGTTCGGACACTTAAAAAAAAGTGTATGCTGTTGTTACTACTTTTTGCTCCTGACTCAGAAACAACAAGTACATATTTCTCAAAGTGCATGATTTTTTTCCAGCAACATAGCGTTCTGAATGAGTTTAACATGAAACACTGAACAAGTGTTGTTAACATTCACTTTCAGCAAAAGAACAGTTTTAATAGTGTCATTCAACTTTTCACTTCACTCCAAAAACTGTTCACAACACTGAACACTGGTTCCACTGGACTATTTGTTTCTGGTAAACACAGAGCAAGTTTTACCTGGTATAGCAAAATATCTTGAACAAAAGAAGTTTTACAAAACCAAATGTTTTGACTAATGAAATAAATTGGGAAGTTACAGGTGTCCCAAAAGAAGTTCCTAGGATACTGGAACATTAGATGAACAATTAGTACATATGGTCACTTCAAGCCTGGTAAAAGAAATAACATAGAAGAGCAAACAGACTTCAGTTTATCTGGGAATCAAGATGTTCTCTGCTATAAAGTAGCACTGCTAGAAAACTTAACTTTAAATATATACATACTGTATGCCAAATAATATTTTACAAGAATGTCCAGCAACCTATATTATTGCATCCCTAGAGAACCATAATAATTAAGACAAACATTTTAATACCCTGAATCTACTATTACTTGGTTAAATTAACCAGGATAATAGGTGTCAAATAATGAAGATGAGCATTTAATTTGCAAAGGGAGCTAATCTTAGAGTAATGCAATTTATCCTTGCCTTAGAGAATGTTAAAAAAAGAATTTAACCTTTTTACTATACTTGGAGTACAATGCTGAAGGATCCTCCTAGGAGGTTTAACACTGACAGCTTCAATCCTGTGAAATATAAAGCTTGCCTAGACTAATCTCATGACAGGATTTTACTGTTTTTCTGTATTATTGATGAGCCATTCTAACAATCCAGTTACAATACTCACTGTGCTAGCTTTAAAACCAGTTTCAAGGTCTTCAGTGTAGTTACATGAAAAAATACAGTTCTTTCTTGAATGTCTTTTGTATAACATTATATACTTCAGAATTGTTTTAGATTTTTTTTTTATTTAAGTCTAAAATGTTAGATTTTAGATCTTAAATACATTCTCTCCCACACTTCCAGCTATTACCTTTATGCTAATAACTCCTCTGTTGCTTCTTTCTTTATATCTGGTATCTAATGAATGAACTCATAACCCATGAATGAGAATTGCTAGCTATGCACTCAGAGAACGTCATGAGGTGAAATTTTAGCTCTATTGAAGTCAATGTGAGTTTTGCTGTGGACTTCAGCGGGATTTCACTCATCTTTTCCTTCAGCTCATCTGATTAGATGCCTTCTCAAATCCCTTAGTAGCTTCCCATTTTTTACCACATCAAGAGCAAGAGACTCAGCTTCATTTTCATTTAGGGAGGGACGGATAGCTCAGTGGTTTGAGCATTGGCCTGCTAAACCCAGGGTTGTGAGTTCAATCCTTGAGGGGGCCACTTAGGGATCTGGGGCAAAATCAGTACTTGGTCCTGCTAGTGAAGGCAGGGGGCTGGACTCGATGACCTTTCAAGGTCCCTTCCAGCTCTAGGAGAGATAGGATATCTCCATTAATTTATTTTAATTTATTTTCAAGCCCTGCATAATCTTGTTCTTGTCTACATTTTTGCTCTCCTGTCTTCCCACTTGTTTAGTTCCTTTATTACTTCCAATCCTTACTGCCCCCCTTTCATTTATTTTTCCCACTCTATGCCTTCTGCCTGCTTTCTGGCTGAACATTGTGCTTGTAATGGCTTGTCACCTGATCCCAAATCCCTTCGGTCTCCTCCTGCTGAACCTTCTGTAGAATCCATTTCCCCCCCCCAAAAATCCTACCATTGTTTTCCCACCTCAACGTGGCAGAAGTATTGCCCAGCAATTTTGCCCTTCCCTAGGCTGTCTTCAGGGTGAGGACCTTGTCTTATTATTTGTTCTGTACAGTTCATGTACTTACGGCACTATAAATTATAAGTTTCAGTATCTTGAGATACACCATATTGTAACAGGCAATGGGAGAACCTAGCATTAGAAAGATCTTGACCTTCATGTTCTATCTGATACCATTGACTTCCCTTCTCAGTTACTCAACACAGTTCTCAGAAATCTCAGACATTTTCCTCTGTTGATTTTATTCCAGTTTCTCCACCTGTTCTTTTTTGGGTTCCTGTAACACTAGTAACCTCAACGTGATATTCTATGGGATTTCTGCCTTAACCTATCATTGTCCCTATTTCTCTTGGTCTTCTCTTTTCCAAATTCAGACTTGAGCTGGAATATCAATTGATAGTCTACATCTGCTTAAGATTCATCACTGTCCTAGCCTTCTGTCTGCCTTAGTTTAATCAACTACCAGAGGTAGAATGTTTTTTCCCCCCACTCAACACATGAAAAACTGCTCTCTTACCAGCAAGTAAGGTAAGTGAACGTCAAGCCTTCCCATCCCTCTTGGACTTTAATCTTTAGTTAGAAAATCATAGACATGAAACCCAGACTCTTAAAACCTTCATATAGCTATACAATAATGATAACGAAATACTTCAAATTCCAACACTAACTCAGGAGGATGTTAAAACAGGAGCTAATAAAGACAGACATTTTAAAATCAGCAGCTCTGGATAACTTGCATCCAAGAGTTTTAAAAGAGCTTGCTGAGGAGCTCTCTGGATCGTTAATGCTGATTTTCAGTAAATCCTGGAACACTGAAGACATTCCAAAAGACTGTATGAAAGCTAATGTTGTGCCAATATTTAAAGAGGGTAAATAAAACAACCTAGGTAAATATAGGCCTTTACATTACAAATGTGGTTGATAAAAACAACAGTATTGACGTAATTGGCTTGTGTAAGGCATTTCACTTGGTACTATATGACATTTGGATTAAGAAACTAGAAAGATACAAAAATCAACACGGCACATGTAAAATGGATTAAAAAACTAGATCAAAATGTAATTGTAAATGGGGAGTAATGATTGAAGGGGTGTGTTTCCAGTGGAGTCCTGCAGGGACCAGTTTTTAGCCTTCACTATTTAACATTTTTATCAATGACCTGGAAGAAAACAAAGCCATTACTAATAAAGTTTGTAGATGATACAAAGATTGTGTGAATAGTAAATAATTAAGAGGACAGGTCACTGATACAGAGCAACCTGGATCATTTGGTAAACTGGAAGCGAACAAACAATATGTTTTAACATAGCAAAATGTGAAGTCATAAATTTAGGACAAAGAATATAGGTCATACCCACAGGATAGAGACCCCTATCCTGTGGGGAAGCAGCGACCCTGAAAAGAAATTGGGGGCCATGGTGGATAATCAACTGAACGTGAGCTGTGAAGCGGTGATCAAAAGGACTACTGCGATCCTCGGTTGTGTAAACAGAGGAATATCAAGTAGGAATAGGGAGGTTATATTACCTCTGTATTTGTGACTGGGGCAACTGCTACTGGAATATAGTGTCCAATTCTGGTATCCACAATTCAAGAAGGATGTTGATGAACTGGAGATGGTTCAAAGAGCCACAAGAATGTTTAAATAATTGGAAAACATGCCTTATAGATTTAAGGAGCTCAATCTATTTAGTTTAACAAAAAGAAGGTTAATGGGTGACTTGATCACAGTCTATACAGGAGGAACAAGATCCAAAGGCTGGAAGTTGAAGCTAGACAAATTTAGACTAGCAATAAGGTGCACATTTGTTACAGGGAAGGTAATTAATCATTGGAACAATTTATCAAGAGTCATGGTGGATTCTCAATCACTGGAAATTTTAAAATCAAGATTATATATTTTTATAAAAGGATATGGTCTACTCAAACAGGAATTAATTCAGGGAAGTCCTATGGCCTGTGTTATACAAGAGGTAGTAAACAGATGATCACTGTGGTCCCTTTTGGCCTTATAATCTTTGATAACTAGATGTAAATGATTAAATCTCTTAATATAGTGAAACCATATCTTGGGCAGATGCTTGATGTCTTGGAACTACTGCCAAACAGAGTATGTCCTTGTTCGCACTTTGGCCATACTTGCACAGATTTTCATTCCAATAAAGATCTTTTTGAAGTTAGATTAAATTAGCTCTTAGTTGTAAAGATGGCTACAGGTATATTAGTAGAGCAGAATGGGGAAGATTGTACTTCTGTTACCTATACTGAACCAGTTCTGTGGTACTTTCATATGTACTAAAATGTACATAAAACGAAAAAAATTAATGCTGCTAAAAAAGCTGCACCCTTTATATATCATTATAGTTGTAATAATTTGAGTCAAACACAAGCCAATTCACCGTTCCCAATCCCTTTATAGAAGCATATAACCCTGTCAATTTTACTGAATATTCAGAAATGTCAGTTTGTATTAAACCTTTAATACTTTTTGGTGTTTAATATGTGTTTAAGATACATGCTTTATGAATAAAAATGAACATACAAATGTATATATATGTTGATTACTGTTGGAAAAAGTTTCCACATGAAACATACATACAAGAATAGGATTTCCATTTATTTAGTCTTCTCTAATCTCTAAGAAACAAGACTAAATTTCATAGTTAATGTTTGTCTCTTACATAATTTTCTCAAAGTTGCTGAGGTTGAACAGCCCCCTACACCACTCTGGAGCAATTCTCCTCCAATAGTCAACAACGACTTATCTTATTTGCTATCCTTACATTTCCCATTGGTGCCAATTTAAGTCAGTGGGAATTTTGCTTGAAAGACTACCGGATCAGGTTCATTATTTATATTTTGTTTCTCCAAGAACACTGCACTATTAAACAAGCAAGTTTATGGAGTTCTCATTATTTTTAATCACAATTCTAATTTTTATTAATGCTGATTTTGAGCCTCAGCAGTTTTGCAGGGTCCAATATAATACCAAATAAGCCTCATATTAATCATGGAACTTTTGATATTTTTGCATCTTTTATTTCCAGCCCCAACTCTGCAGACACTGAGATCAGTAGCCCAGGTATTTCTCTACAGTGAATTTTGTTTTATCCTGTGGAAAGACAGGCTGCATTGGTTTGAGGAAGGATTAGATATATTTAAAAAAAGTAGTAAGAAATAGGAAAAATTCTATCTTACCTGTGAATTTTCATTTTAAGACCCTCCATGTTAGACAGCCTTCATAGTGGGACATTCCCCATTGCCACAGTAACGGGAGGCAGATCAGTTCTTTGCTCTGAACTTGGGCTTAGGTTCACTGCTCAGAAAGAACTCTCCAGAACAACAGCTTCCAAAGCTGAAAAATACTAATTATATAAAGTGCTATCCAACTCAAACCATTTACAGCAGAGCCTTGACATGAAAAATTTAGCAATTTTCTGGAGGAACACCCTTTTCCTTTTCACACTATTTAACAAGCAAGCAAGCAAGCAATAGCCAGGGGGGAGGGGAAAAAAACAAACCAACCAACCACACCCACACCCCTCACTCTGAACATAATGCATTCTTCCAAGGCATGATCAGACGATCTGATATGGAGAGTCCTAGAATGAAAATTTACAAGAGAATTTTTCCTCTCTGTCCCCTCGATGTCCGTCAGTCTTCAGAGCAGGGATGTAGAAAGCAGCAAATCACCCTAGGCAAGGAGGGACTCAGTTTACCCGTGTAGAACTGAATAGGAACTTAAGGTTTAACAGCCACCCTGTTGAGGAACAGACTTCTATCAAACCCTGTATCAGATGGGGTAAGAGTGTTAACTTTATAGTATTAAGAAAGTATAGATGGAAGACCCTGTAAGTAACCTTACAGAGATCCTGATAAGATGTGTGAAAAGAGCAACAATAGAGAGATCACACAAAGTGCATAGTAAGAAGAAGAGTCATACCTGAGGCTTTGAATGTCTCTCTCTATATATAGAGAGAGAGTGTACATAAGTTACATGTGAATGGAGTCTATATATATATAGAGAGAGAGAGAGAGAGAGAGAGAGCACATAAGTTACATGTGAATGGAGTCTACAGAGTGTGTGTGTGTGTGTGTATATATGTATATACACACACACACACACACACACACACACACACACACACACACACACACACACACACTCTGTAGACTCCATTCACATGTAACTTATGCATTTCTACTTCCATAGGGTATTTGTTTCAACCAGAAGAGCACCAACACTACTTTCTATTATGTGAGGAAGACTGTGGTATTTTTGGCAATGGAGGCCTAACTAGTTCACAGAAGTACAAATGTGTAACTCAGGTTTCACTCCGAGCATACCAAACTCCTTAGCTTCCTTGGACAAGGAGGTGCCAAGTAGGCAAGATACTTTCAGCAAGAAGAGGAAGAGACCTACCAACTGTGAAGTTGAAAGGTAGTTTTATTAGAAGTTGCCGTGCTTTTGATCTGTGGGCTAGAAGAATCTGCATCTTGCCAGTGGACTGGTAAGAGTAGTGGTCCTCAGGAACCTGTTTATCTGACTGCAATAAGAGATTTTCCTGGTTTTCTTACAGTGCAATATGCCTGCAGTCACTGACTTGTCTTTCCAAAGAGCATTGGCCTTGAGTCTGATGATCAGGCCAACTTGTCATTTGCTTCAACTGACTTTGCCCTGATGAATGTTCTTTGTAACATTAATATCTAGACCTCCAGTTTATGATATTTGTATATTTCTTCTAAGTTGCTAGGTGGCTGCTCATCACCTTCTTAGAATGAGACACTGTAATTCCTTCCTCTCAGCTTCCCAAATGACGAATTAGGTGGCATGGGATATCCGTTCAGGATAAGCCCTTTTTAGAGTGCGTGCATGTATGTGCTGGACGTTTGAAAGAAGGTTCCAATTACGCTTCTCAGACCTAATTGAGGAAAGACCTGAGGGTTAGTAAGACTATAAGACCTAAGGGTTAATATGATTATAATCACTGTGGCCTGTTCCTTCACAATATTCTTTACCATCTTTACACTCAGTGACTGAGGGGAGAAGGCATAAAGGAGATCTTTTAGCCCACTTCTTAGATAAGGAAGGAAGCAAAGATACTACATTTGTGAATACCAATATAGAAGTTATAAGTTCCAAAAAGGGGCTCATGAAACCTCATTGAAAATACTTCTTGTAGCAGAAGTTAAAGAATTTCTGGGTAGCTCTCCCCGATCACATCTTCAGTAGAACTCCAGGTTTATTTTCATACTGTAAAGTTCTGGGAAGATAATGCTGTAATGATGGATTTCATATTTCCAACTGGAATATTAATCTCTTTATGGACTTGCTGAGAGACTTGAGATTTAAAATGGACTATATGTCATTGTTTCTCTTCATACCACAAAAAATCTTATGCCCTTTCCAAAAATATCTGTCTCTCCTCAGAACTGGTTCTATTGTTCCAACGAGTAGGAGATGAACCATTCACCCTTCACCTTCTGATTCTACAAAGGGTCTTGCTGATAGTGTTGGTTTATTTTCATTTACTTTGGAGAAAAGATAAACTTGGCCAAGGGGCAAGGATTGAATTCTATAGTTCTTCTGAATATCCTTCCCCTGATTATTTCAAGCACCCATTTTCTGAGGTGGTTCACTCCCAGATGAGTGCCCACTATGAAACACTCTTCATTGGGGTGGAGCTGGGGGAAATCTGCAGAGACTTGGGAACCCAAAAACAAGAGAAGCTTTTGAGATTACATGATTTTCCTTGATCTTCCAACTCTCACAAAAGGCAGAAATGCCCTCATCCTAATGTGTAATCTCTACATTGGAACCTGGTGCAACAGCTTCAAAGAAAACACCTATGACATAAGGTAGTTTGAAGATTCTCTCATTGGAAGGAGGGAGGGACTTATTCCTTTGCCTAGAGACAAAGTAGTCACACGGGGTTTATGATCCTCACAGTGTTTAACAAAATAGTTGGAAGGATATCAGAGGTTAGCCCCAATTTATTCAAATGGAGCAATAGTTGCACTAGGACACATCTATGGAAGTTTTGAATATGCAGCAAATCAGTCAGGTGAGGTATCAGTTCTAAAAAAGGCTGGCAGGAAAATCTTGTTTAAAATAGATTTGATGTAATTTTTCTTTTGCATGTGCTCACAATGGACCTCCACAATAAGAGACTGCAACCAATATTCTCAGGGCTTAGGCTGCTATATCCAAGTTTAGTCTGAGTCACAATCCTATTCTCCTGTCTGCAGGTTTGGCAGGAATGTTCCCTCAGCTGGCATGACTGTGCCCTTTACTAAGAAGGATGCAGCAACCTTAAATTCAGGCAGAGTAATGGAAACCTTAGTCCATATGTACAAGTAGTCCTTGATAGGGAATTCCCACTCCATCTTAATCACACCCATAAACCATTTGAGGAAAAATTACATAGCTCTTCCTCAACTTTGCAAGTGTTTTGTTGTTTTGTTTTCAGAAGGGGAGGCATTTTTTAAAGAAGAAGAACCTGAGACGACAGATGCCCTTTTGTGCTTAATTCTGGATGCTTGGCTGAGAGTCTGAGGTATCTCACTCAAAGGCTCAGCTTTAGTTTTCTCCTCTTTAAAGGATCTAGAAGCGAGACTCTCTCATTACATATTTTAAGTTTTTGTGCTGACCCTTTAGGAGCTGAATCCGCAGTATCTATCCTTCACCAGTCTCTGGGCCAATCCCCTGTGAGAAGGCCGAGAGCAGGTTACTATTGAGATTGAAAGGACAGTGTTAAGGCATTCATCCTTCATGTTTCTCTAAGAAAAACTGTAGCCATTTTATGACCTCCTGTGGGACTCCTGCAGGCTGGAAGGCAGAGAAAAGACAAGTCAACATCCCACTCTAAATCATTTCACCTCATGCTCCTTGTTGCTAGGTCCAGGCTGAGCAGGGGACAACTGCATAGAATTAGGAATGAGCCATAGCAACTGGAAACAAATGACTCATTTGGTATCAGAAAGGTCACAGAAGCTGCCACCTTTCATGGTGCAGGTAGAACACTGTGGGAAGGGGGCATGCTTTGCACCCTTTTTAATCAGCTCAGCATGTATCTTGCCTACATGCTGGCTGGGAGCAGGTATTTCTTCACTCCTGGCTCCCCTTCACCTTGCCTCCACCCAAGATTCATGAGGCTCTACGTGGGAATAGGGGTCCCATTCTCAAGGGAGAGGCAGCAGGCTGTGGAAAACTTAACTCCAGCTCTATGACACTGATTCCGGCCTGGTCTCGGTGAAGGGAGCTTCCATGTGGCCTACTCAACTGTTTCAGTGTGGACCTTACCCACATGCTGGCTAGGAGCCAGGTTTCACCGTGGCCTGCTTAGCTGTCTTGGCATGGACCTTGTCCACATTACAGCTGGTTGCTGAGTTCCTGTGATCTGCTATCTCTGTTGGCCATTTCTGAGGGAGAAGAGGAAGAGAGCTGCTATCCTTCAAACCCTCCTCAGAAAGCCAAGTTCTAAGTTTAGCAGTTTTGGGGAGAAAAATCTCAAAACCAATAAAGGCAAAGAAATTTAGTTTAATGGGAGTTTATAAGATTTTAAAGCTTTGCTACAAAGGGAGACCTGGGAGTATGCCATGCGTGCTGCTTGGAGGCGAGAATTCTGGAGAGTTCTTCCCAATGGGTAGTCCCCAAGCCCAGGTTCAGAGCAAAAATCTGGTTTGCCACTAAATGCTATGGAGATGGGGAATGACTGACCATGAAGAGAGGCAAACATGGAGGGTACTGAGAATTAAAGTTTGAGTGTAATTAAAAAAAAAATTGTAATCATAGCTATATAAAATATTAGCTAAGTGTGACAAAAGTATAGCACAATATATTCATACATTCTATACTAACCAATAAGAAGAAGGGTTCCAACAGCTAAACCTCCACCTGGAAACAAAACAAAAACCAAGAACAAGATGAGACTACATTTTAATGTTACCTTAGAGAACAATTAAGTTTGCTTAGTTTATAAGTCAAAGAAAGATGATATAGCAAGTTTAAAAATGTAAATGTGAACAACATTTTAATTACCTTTGCAAACTTCCTACAATTCACTATTATGAAATAATTACATATTACATGTAATTATATATTACACATTACAATTACTTTCACAATATATTGTACTATTCTCTATATGAAAAGATCCTGCAGAGATCTACACAACTGAGCTTAAGTACTGCAATAATGTTGTAGAACCTTAATCAAACACTTACTTTAGTGGGACTACTCATGTGAATAAAAATGTGCAGGATTGGGTCCATATTTAGTAGCAATTAATAATACTAACTCTACAGCCACCAATTAACCATGCAGAGTACCTCAACAAGGGCTCATCCAACTCGCACTGATGTCAACAGGGAAAATTCTGGCTGCACTGAAGTAAATGGTAAAAACTCTTATTGACTTCAGTGGAGCCAGATTTCACCAAATGAGAGTCGGATGGGGTCTTTAAGTACATAAAATCCGAGAGATTAAGCTTCTACCCTAAAAGCATTTCCTTGTTTGACACTTCTCATCTCCTTAAATATATAGAGGCCTGCCTGGATAAACATAACTGGTTAATTTTTTAACTGGTTGTTAAAAAATAAGGATTCACTCCATCCTCTTGTTTAGCTAAGAGCGTCAATGTTTTTCTCTTCCCATTTTGTTTAAATAACCAGTCATTATGTACCAATCACTGATGATCAAATGAACATAGCAAAAAAATCTGTTAGCTGAAATTAATATTCAGTTATCAGAAACCTGTCTTACATCTTAGTACACTTGAAAGAACAGTTGAATTCATTACTACACATTTTGAATTGTGACTACATTAGAGTTGATTTTTTTGATCCCCACTTAGAATTCATAATATCAATGATGTAATTCCATCAGTCAGTTTTAAAAAGTGATCATAACATTTACCAGCCCAAACATAAGCCTCCACACCCATCCTTTTAATGAAAGAAAAACCTACTATTTTGCGTATATTTATATAAAAAAAAATTCTTTACACAGGACAAGTAGAACTTGCAAGACAAGTATAAGTGGCCACTCTCCTAAAATAAGTAATTATCTTAAAAATAAAGAAGAGTGTTAACTATCCTTAACAGAACTGAAGTGGAAGGAGGACAGTAAAGGGAAAAAGTTGTTTGAGAAACCACTACTATAATGGCAGAGAATAGACAGCTCATTATGAAAGAAATCTTAAAAATTTTACACATTTTCATGAAGCAGGCAAATATGAAAGTGGGCCCATGTCTGTCCCAGCTGTACAACATGCCAACTATAAACTAAAATATTTACTGCAGCAAACAAGGCTATCCTACCTGTATGAAGTGATAAAACATTTTTAAAATACATTTAGTATTACAAACAGTTCTGTATGTTTTACTGAATGACATTCTGTGGAAATAGGGCAACTGAGGCTTTGTCTACACTCGTGGCAGCACATAGGGTATATATAGCTACAAGCTGAAGTTAAGGGCAGGCTGCATCCATACTGCCATACGTAGCTGCTCATGACAGAGAAAGGCTATGTATGGTGCGCGAGGCAGCAAGGAAAGACTCCAGCAGCTCCTTGCTGCAGGAGCCTCTCTCTGCTGCCTCCCTGCTGCCAAAGCCTTTCCCCGCTTCTGGAGCCTTTCACCAGCAGCAGGATGCTACATTGCTAAAAATAGCAATGTAGATGTGGGAGCCACTGCTTCAGTGCGTAGAGAGCTTCTGTAGGGCAGGTGGGTAGTCAATTATTTTTTGTCAAGATCCAAATTTCTTGATCAAGGTACAGTCAAGGTCCAGACTCCAGAGAAAATAACTCAATAACAATAAAGATAAAAAGTAAAAACAAATATTTCAGGGTCCATTCAAAAGCATCTGGCAGTCTGGATTTGGCCTGCAGTCCACCTATTGAGTTCCCTTGTTGTAGGGTATTTATCCTAATATTCTGGCATGCCTTTACTCGCCTAAGCAATGCCTCACCATCTACATTGCTATTTACACCCAGGGTAGGGGAGCATGCAGTGTCTGTACTCTATACGCTGCCCTAAGTCTAGACATAGCCTAATGGTTACTATTTTGCAGTAAGGAATTTTAGTTAATAAATAACTTCTGTATCAGCTAATATTTTTATTTAAATATTCCTGTTTTTAAATAATTTAGCTATTATATTGACTACACAATTTTATTTCTCTTTAGATTTCTTACAGATTACACAGACTCACACACAGATATAATGAAGTTTTTTAAGTGTTCCTAATACGTACATTAACAGTTATCACTATCAATAAAAAACCAAAACGAGGATGTTGTATCATACATGAGCTACAAATGGAATAAATACCAGCTGGAAATATACTCTCTTTAAAGTTGTTCCTAGAGAAAGCTCCATGGTAAAAATGATCTTGATAACTATTTTCTGTTTGTATTCAAGAACTTGTTTGATGCACATTGTATGAACTATTTCCAGTGCAAATTAAGTATGGTTTACATTATTAACATCTTAAGAGTATGCATGTGGGGTGTGATTTGGGGAGGGGTTACAGGGGAAACAAAGGGAAGGAGAGAAGTTGGAAGCGTGTAGGGATATCCTATTTTCCCTGGATATATACTTATA